>NW_027069540.1:695902-863960 GCF_002906115.3 Quercus suber
TTCCTAAGAAGAAATGATGCTTCCAATATTCGAGATTTCAGGCCTATTAGCTTGGTGGGGAGTTTGTACAAGATTTTGTCTAAGGTTTTGGCGAACCGTTTGAAGCTGGTTCTAGATCAACTAATTTCTGAGACTCAGAATAGTTTTGTGGGCGGTAGACAGATTCTTGACTCTGTCCTCATTGCTAATGAGTGTGTTGATAGTCGGGTGAAGAGCAAGATTCCGGGGGTCATTTGCAAGCTAGACATTGAGAAAGCTTATGATCATGTGAATTGGGAGGCTCTCCTAGATCTTTTGAAGAGAATGGGCTTTGGGGAGAAGTGGTGTAGATGGATTCGCACTTGCATCTCTACTGTTCAGTTCTCTATTTTGGTTAATGGGGCTCCAGCGGATTTTTTTAGGAGCTCGAGGGGTCTGAGACAAGGGGATCCTTTATCTCCTATGCTGTTTCTGGTCATTATGGAGGTTTTAAGTAGGATGTTGAAGAGAATTGAAGGCGCCGGCCTGATCAGGGGTTTCAAGGCTAAGGGTAGAAGGGGGGAAGGGGAATGTGTATCGCATCTTTTGTTCGCGGATGATACTATTTTGTTCTGTGATGCGGAAGTGGAGCAGATCCTTCATATCCGAATGCTTCTCCTCTGTTTTCAGGCAGTGACAGGTTTGAAGGTTAATGTCTCGAAGAGTGAGATGGTTCCAATTGGGGAGGTGTATAATTTGCAAGCTTTGGCTGAGATTCTAGGTTGTAGGATTGGGACATTGCCTATGACCTATCTCGGTATGCCGCTGGGGGCTTCTCATAAGTCCCCCTCTATCTGGAACCCTATATTGGAGAAAATTAAGCGGAAGTTGGCTGGGTGGAAGAAGTTGTATCTGTCAAAAGGTGGAAGATTGACGTTGCTTAAGAGCACTCTTGCTAGCCTTCCTACCTATTATCTATCTCTCTTTACCATCCCCTCGCATGTGGCTAATAAGATTGAGAAGATGCAAAGGGATTTCTTGTGGGGGGATTCAAAAGCTCATTTGGTGGGATGGAATAAGGTGTGTGCTTCTAAGGCGAACGGAGGTTTGGGAGTAAGGAAGATCACTACTTTTAACCAGGCTCTCCTAGGAAAATGGTTGTGGCGGTTGGGGTTGAAGAGAATCGTCTTTGGAGGAGGGTTGTAGCTCTGAAGTTTGGGAAAGAGGGGGGTTGGTCTTCCAAGTTGGGTAGGGGTGTCCACGGGGGTGGCTTATGGAGAGAGAGCAGGAGAAGTTGAGGTGTTTAGAAAATTCATTCAGTTCGAGGTAGGGGTGGGGGATAGAGTGAAATTTTGGACAGATCAGTGGTGTGGAGAATCACCACTCTATATTTCCTTCCCGGCTGTGTATGGGATTGCTTATTTAGAGAGGCATCTGTGGCCTCTTCTCTGGAAAGGTTAGGGTCTGCGGATAGGAGAAGCTGGAATGTTCGATTACTCAGGGACCCAAATGATTGGGAGACAGGTGAGGTGGAGGCTTTCTTTCGAACCTTGGGCTCTAATTTACCTAAATCAGAGCACGGAGACCGTATGAGGTGGAAGTTGTCGAAGAAGGGGGATTTTAACATCCGCTCTTTCTATGATAAGCTTCGGAGTCCCTCGCCTATTATCTTTCCTTGGAAAGGTATTTGGAAGGTTAAGGCCCCCCCGCGTCTCTTTCTTTGTTTGGACTGCAGTTTGGGAGAAGATCCGTACAGGGGACAATTTGCGGGGTAGAGGCTTTGATTTTGTTGATTGGTGCATTATGTGTCGATGTAGCGGGGAGACAGTGAATCATTTGCTTCTCCATTGTGTCAAAGCTCATCAACTTCTCTCAAGGAACCCATCCGTTTTTAACCACATATTCTCAAACCTAAACGGACTTTTCCCCCTCGCCATTCCCCCTACCTCCAATAGAATTGGGAAATGATCAGAAATTGGGCGAGGTAAAATCCGCTGGATCGCGTCCGGATAGTGCTCCTCCCAATCATGAGACACCAAAACTCTATCAATCCTAGACATCGAAGGCTGATCTGATCCGCTAGACCAGGTAAAACTCCCTCCCTCGAGAGGCAAATCAATCAAATTAAGGTCCTCAATAAACTCCGAAAAAAGCTCCATAGCTGGAGTGAGACAGGAGTTACCCGACCTTTCACTCGGAAAGCGAACAATATTAAAATCCCCGATGCAACACCATGGGACATTCCAATATTGCTGAATGCCAACCAACTCGTCCCACATTAGCCCCCTCGCGTTGTTATCCGTTGGGCCATAAACCCCAGTACACGCCCAACTGAAGCCATCCCCCACCCCTTTCCATCGCACAGACACAAAAAATGAACCCACCAGAAACTCCAGCCTCTCTAAGACCCTCCTATCCCACATCATCAAAACCCCGCCTGCCGTATGGACAGCATCTAAAGCCACCCAGTCCACATAAGGACAACTCCACAGACTGCCAACCATTTGTCTGTCCAAACCGGTGAGCTTAGTCTCTTGAAGACAAATTACATCACACTTCCACTCACGCAATAAATTTTTCACAATCAAGCGTTTCCGACAGTCATTCAGACCCCTAACATTCCAAGTGAGAATTTTTAAATTCATAAAGACCAAAGAAACCCAACTGATAAACTTGATCCGCAGCCGACACACTACCTTCCATCATACTTAACCGAAGAACGTAAATTCCTCAGCTCTCTCAACCCTTTTTCCTTGTTATTAGCAGCTTTTCTAGGAACTGTGACTTTCCTGTTTAGCACTTTGGCTTCCTCCGTCTCCTTCTCGATCTTTTGAAGCAAAGCAATACATAACTTCTCATGTCGACTTAGAGGCAGCCCCACCAGTTTACTAAAACCAGGAAGTCTATTCCTCACCCATCTAGAAATATCCAATGTATTACCATACTCCAGTGCCTCATTAGCACAAGTCATCTTGGCTGACACAGGCAACACAGAAGGGGTAATAGACATCAAAGGGGTTTCAAGACTATCCTCTCCACCCAAGCCCATCTCCAAGTGACTCAAATCTCCCACCACCAAAGCACTCTCCCCAGGAACAATACACACAGCCTTCGTGGGTATCTCCTCTAGTCTGGGCAAATCCTGCTCCAAGACATCAGGTGGCCTGAGGTTGTCCCGGCTGTCCCAGCCCCCTTTGACCCCATCATAGACATCCAAAGCCACAAACCCAGCCCTCGAAAGGCTCCAGAAAAAACCAGATAGGAAGAGCTCGACCAAAGGCCGCGAAAACACCGTATCGGACTTACCCGGTGTCACCGTGAGCTCATCGGAGCTAGGACCGGCGGAGAAAGAGCCGCCGGCCACCGTCGGAGGCCCGGCGCTCCAGTCCGGCACCTCTGGCTGAAGGACGAAGGGTTGGGGACGAACCATGGGTCTCGCCTCTGAAGGTTGATCTTGGGTTACTCCTCCATCACCCTTAACAGAGCACTCCCCCACTTCAAAGGTGCTTGGGCCCGTGAGAAAAGAACTAAAAGGGGCTAAATAAGTCTCGGTCAGCAATGGGCTTGAGCCCAGGCCCAAACCATGGAGATTATCAGCCTTCATATTCTCGGTCAGCAGTGGGCTTGAGCCCAGGCCCAAACCATTCAAGTTTTCATTCTTTTTAAACCCACGTGCAACCCATTGAAGGGTCTTTGGAGCAAAGCAGTCCCTATCCTCTGCCCGTGATTTCCTACTGAGCAGCAGATCTCCCTCTTTCTTTCTATCCCAGAAAACCCGTCTGCTCCCTGTCACGTCAACCACCACGATAAGATTGCCTGTCCAGCAAGATCTTCTAGCAGCTCTCTTCTTCCCCTTAAAATCATCTTTTGAATTCAAACTGGTGTTAGGACAGCTTATCTTAGAGTCTGCCAGGTATTGCTCACCTACCCCTTTCTTCTCATTAAAGCTCTGCTCCCTCCTGTCCCCTTCCACCACCTCTACCTTATCAGACTTGCCCACCGGAAATTCTCCCACTTTGGCCCCTTTAAATCTCTTATCCTTCTCTTCTAATTGTGTCCACTTCCCTTTGGCTGTGAAACCAAGCTGCTTTGGTTGCTTACTTTCAACTAATCTTTCATGAGAGCCTTGCACCACTTCAGCAAAGGTTCTAGAGTTTAGTGCCTCCAAGTTATACCTCCGCACCTGAGGAATAAATTTTGGAGGACCATTTCCACCCCCTGCATAGTGTGATGGATTCAACAGCTTTCTAAGTTCAATACCAAAAGCCCTCCAGCCAATTTTCTCTTTACCTTCAGGGATGATGATTGATCTCCTAGAACCAGCAGCCTTGAGCTCGGTCAAAAGCAAGAACTGACCTGAAGAATTGGAGCTCCTCTGAAGAGTAAGAGCTGTGCCACCTTCTCTGAAGAGAAAGAACTATTTGGAGCTCTCCCCTATAACAAGTTCTTCAATACTCTTCAACAGCCAGTGGACAGCATACTTGCCCATGAAAACTGAACTCATAAAGAACTTGCCCCTCTCATAAATTCGTAACAAGAAAAAACGTCCCCCTTCCTCTAAAATTAATTGAAAGAACTTGGACTCAATGAAGAAACTACGTACTCCCCCCATAGTTCACTCTCTTTACAGAGAAGTTTCAGTTAACAAAGCTTTGTAACTACTAATAGTGTGCACTTTACATGAACAATACCATGTAAACCTATAATTGTCCCAAGAAGAATTGTTTAGAAGATGATTTTGACATATCAGCACACTGCACCCCACATTCTTCAACTTCATAAGCTCAAGACCAATCTATGGGAACAATATAGATCTAATAAACTTGACCAATGGAACTTTTTAACAGCATATTCTGACAAATGTTTATTTCTAATTAACAACAGAATGAAAGATTTTAAACAATGCCATGTAGACTCATACCTACCTTCTTCGTTCCTAAAGTTTCCATGTAATTAGCACCAACACCATCTTCCAAAACCTAAAACTAAATGCATATCAACCTATAATGTACTGCTACATTAAAAGTGCAGTCATTCTGTATATGAAAACCAAAAACTAGAATGTAGATACATATATATATATATATAAAACACACACATATACATATATAGGCTAAAATAGGATTTTTTATTTTTGACACATTGACTAATATATATCTTAAAATTGCTTTCTACCTCACCGAGAGTCACAGGGTTTCCAGAAACGGCAGGATAAAATGTGAGTGCAACTACACGAGTAAGATAGTCCAATTCACCCTCTAGTTCTTCAAAATCATACAAAAATGAAATACATGATGTATCCTGAGCATGAAGGCGTGCACTTGCTCCAGTAATAGCCATATCTTCTGCACTAATTGGCCCAGGTAAGGGTATGATGAGGTTTGTCCCATTTACGCACTGAGGTATGGAAGCAGCCTGTCAACAAAGTTCAATGTAGGTTTAGAAACTATAAAATAATAAATACAAACTGATGACACCAAATCAATCAAAGGCAGAAGGGGCGTGTGGTTTTTTGGGGGAGTCAACCACCACGATAAGACCACTGCCTGTCCAGCAAGATCTTCTAGCAGCTCTCTTCTTCCCCTTAAAACCAGCTTTTGAAATCTTAGAGTCTGCCAGGTATTGCTCACCTACCCCTATCTTCTCATTAAAGCTCTGCTCCCTCCTGTCCCCTTCCACCACCTCCACCTTATCAGACTTGCCCACCGGAAATTCTCCCACTTTGGCCCCTTTAAATCTTTTATCCTTCTCTTCTAATTGTGTCCACTTCCCTTTGGCTGTGAAACCAAGCTGCTTTGGTTGCTTACCTTCAACTAATCTTTCTTGAGAGCCTTGCACCACTTCAGCAAAGGTTCTAGAGTTTAGTGCCTCCAAGTTATACCTCCGCACCTGAGGAATAAATTTTGGAGGACCATTTCCACCCCCTGCATAGTGTGATGGATTCAACAGCTTTCTAAGTTCAATACCAAAAGCCCTCCAGCCCATTTTCTCTATACCTTCAGGGATGATGATTGATCTCCTAGACCCAGCAGCCTTGAGCTCGGTCAATAGCAAGAACTGACCTGAAGAATTGGAGCTTCTCTGAAGAATAAGAGCTGTGCCACCTTCTCTGAAGAGAAAGAACTGTTTGGAGCTCTCCCCTAAAACAAGTTCTTCAATACTCTTCAACAGCCAGTGGACAGCATACTTGCCCAAGAAAACTGAACTCATAAAGAACTTGCCCCTCTCATAAATTCGTAACAAGAAAAAACGTCCCCCTTCCTCTAAAATTAATTGAAAGAACTTGGACTCAATGAAAAAACTACGTACTCCCCCCAATGAAAAAACTATGTACATCCACCTTAAGGCAAAGTGGGATAATGGAACCAAGAAGGTTGAGAAAGCAAGTTATCCCAGTCATTAAATCTCAAAGAAATCTCATATACCAGGTCGTCCTCCCCTCACATTTTGTCTCACCAGCATGGATCCCACCGACTCTTCTTTAAAGAGAAATAGACAAGGAAAGCAACCCTCAAACTTTGATCATTATACTATTTGCATGCCAGAACCGAAGCCGACTGCCATTTCCAACATCAAGATGAATGTACTGTAAGAACCTATCCAATCCCATCCTTATGCTTTTGCATAAACTACATCCATGAGTACCCCAAACAAGATTTATACTCCCTCAACCTCAGTACTCACCATACTTTACCACCTACCACATGCCACCCTAAGCACGTTTCCTCCATTCCAAAATGCCATTGCCATTTTCCCAAAGGGACCTGGTTGAAGGTAGCCAGCTTCCTAACACCCAAGCGCCCATTAACAATTGGAGTACAAACCATATATCAATCCACCAACTGATTGAATTGTCTCCCTTGCCAACCCACAAGGAATTCCTCTTGTAAGAAGATTCTCCATTTCTTACAAAATCTTTCTCATAGTGCATTTTAACTAACTCAGTGTGCAAAACAGAGCTTTCAGGCACTCTTCCCATTGTCTTCAACATAAAGCAATCAATTGTGATATGCTTACTTTGAGATTGGAATCCCAAAGTTTGAACCAGAAGGGAATATCCACAAACACCACAGTGCAATATCTTCAGATGTTAACTTAATTAAACTAAACTAAACTTTAGCCCCATTTTTGGTGGTAGTTTACTTCTATCAATTTCTTTTAAAATTCACAAATGAG
The DNA here is from genome assembly GCF_002906115.3 of Quercus suber. Classification (NCBI taxonomy): domain Eukaryota; kingdom Viridiplantae; phylum Streptophyta; class Magnoliopsida; order Fagales; family Fagaceae; genus Quercus; species Quercus suber. Next base: position 703,037 of record NW_027069540.1, read on the forward strand.
AAATAAAAATATAATTAAATAGTATCCTTTGCAAAGCTAAATAAGATGTATGCATTTTGAACAGATCACGTTAGCAACAATACAACAGAAATCTTGGTGACACAATATTATATCAGTCAACCGAATCACAAAGATTGCAATCAATATATTAGCATCGATGACATGATTGAATGTTTAGAAATTCACTACTCAGAGCCTAATTCAAATGATAGGAGACAGCCCAAAAGAAAAATAGGAACCAATAGTGACTTGACATGCACCTATATAACAAAATCTTCCACTATACTACACCATAATGTCACTTTACTTAATCTATGAACTAAAAGTCAGAGCATAAATCAAATTGGATGAATCAACACCCATTACATAAACAATGTAATCAATGTGTGGAATAGAAGGTCTCAAATGAATACATGGTCAATTAATAATCTATTGTGAATGACATGGGATTTATTTTCAAACCAACTCCTCTTGCCCATATTTTTTGATCCAATCTGTTATCAAACAGGACTCCTTGACATAAACTTTGGCAGAGTAGACGCATAAAAAGTGTATAAATTACCATCACCTTCAACTAGAATTTCCGAAGTCATATCTTCAGCAACACTTTTTTCAGAAGCATCAGTATCCCTATTCACCACTTTTTTTTCAGCAACAGCAGCCTTGGCTGAAACTATATCTGAACTCTTCAACAACAATCTTACAATTTGCCGGCGTAGAGGTGGTAACTGTACTAGTAGATGTTGCTTCAGACGTCTTATCTACAATAGAGAAACAAGCATCAAAGAATCAGAAGTTTTATTAAAAATAAAGGTGAGATAATGTTTATTGCAACAGAACTACACTAACACTATCCCTCAGGATAGCAGCATCTACTAGTACTCCATGCTAAATTAATGTCAAGTATCAAACTATTTAAAAACCTACACATATGCTAAACGCACTCTTAAATAGTGGATTATGTGTAACCAAGAAAATGAGAGAACACTGAACCACAATTAATTGCTCTTGCATGCCAAGTGACAAATAAGCGTCCAAAAGTCATGGACCTAGATTCACACTCACGGTAACTGACTTAGATCCAAAGCTTATTATCTTCACCACAATGTTTCCACATCATGGGAGATCCTACACAAGCGGATTGACTTGGTAACATGGTAAGGTGCCTCTTGGAGAAAAAATTCTTCTACAAAATCTTCAACATCCTCTTAATGATCGGTTAAATACTCTTGAGAAAGACGTGATTGATGATGGAAGTAAATATAAAGAACTATATACTGAGTCTCAAGTAGTAGAAAGTGAACCGATGACTATTGCTCAATTCAAGAGTGGGCAGAAGTACTAAATTAAAAAATAGATGGCCTATGTATATTAAGAAATCTTGAAGATGATATAGAATGACTATTCAGTTAGAGTTTTTTGTTTCAAGACTAAACATAATGCTAAAATTGCCAAGATTGCATGTAAAAAAAACTGCACAACAGAAGCAGCCAGTAACAACTCCGAAACAGTGAGTTAAAGCACCACAAAGGGAAACTGAAACTCCAGAACAGGATGCTGACAAATCAAAACAGCTTGCTATAAAGGTAGAATAGCCAAAGGAGCACGAAGTAGATCTAAACAGCATGTTCAATAGTCAAAAATTATGCAACAAATTCCGGATGGTCAGAAAAACAAACAAAAGAACCTAATGGCCCTAATCAGCTAGTCATGACACCTAGATGACCTGAAGATGAACCTGAAAGTTCATGGAGGAAACTTTTGATAAAAGGGAACTCTTGAATTGCATGAGGAGAATTTTGAGCAAAAACATGAGGGCCAAGAAAAAGAGGTTGAATCTGCTATTGCAGGACAAGAAATCGACAAACCAACTACTATTCAGCCTATTGTTAAGCCAATTACATTTCAGCCAGCTATGTGTATTATTATACAAGAAGCCAAAATTGTAATAAAAGAAGATAGTATGATGAAAGAACAGAAACGAAACGGAGAAGCTTGTTTCAATACTTTAACAGGATAATCATGCTAAGGACGTGTCCCTTGCGATGATAGTTCCCATTATTGATTATGTAACTCCTGAAAAGTTTTATGTTCCCATTGGAGACAAGGATAATCCATTGTCATCATGGTTTCAAGCAACAAAGAAAATAAAGAAGACTCAAACTCAGGCTTTTTATCCTATGTCAAGCATGCTATTCAAAAGGCTAGAAATTATTCTACTTCAACATTTTAAAATTTGTGTATGAGTTTTCTCCAACCAGGGAGATTATTGTAGACAGTAAAGAGTTCCAGGAAAAACAAGATTAAGTACCAAAAAATTCAAGCATCGTGGTCTAGTTCAATGTGGTTCCTTCTTGGCACCTTTCATAAGCTAATTTAGTTATTATTTAGTCATAATATTAGGTTTTTATGTTAGAAAGTAATGGTTCAGTTTTAATAAATTTTCTAGGATGTACTGCAGTGAATTGTTCAAGAGGCCCATAAGTCTTATTTTATCTATTGCATCATTTTTCTATTTGGTTCACAAATTCTTAATTACTTTTCACTATAATTAGGAGTCGTAGTCTTTCTAAGAAAAGGTTAAATCCTACTCCTTCTAGGAGTACTAATGGCAATAGCTAAGAGTCTTTATGTATTCAATAAAAGATAGAAATGATGAGATTGAATTCAATAAAATTCTAGAAAATTATTTTAAACTTTGAGGGTGTGATAGGCTTCTCCTTTCTATGTTTGATTGCTTAAGGATTCTAGGTGTAATTGTCAGATTTATCCTTCTTTGTTTCTTGTTCTATTCATTTGTTTTAATCCCAAACAGCCATCAAACTCATTCAAAATCCAATCATTTTTTTATACATAAAAGATTTTATCCCATTGAAACTACCTCATGAGCAATACAAAGCATAAGATAGTCTAGAGAATTGTAGCCACAGAATTACAAGCCAAAAAAATTGAATTAGAAAACTCTGTAATATTCCCACTGTCACTAAAGGAGTACCATGAAGGTATTTAATTATTTCATAATGGCTTTTCCAAGCAGAGGATTCTAAAGGATGACATCAGAAGGTATTTAATTATTTCCATGAACATGGTTCATTTTAGGAAAGTATCAATGCTACTGTTAGAATTATGAGTAAATGATTAAATTAACCATTTCCTAATAGTTTAAGCTTTTGAGAGAATCGGTAATTTAATATAGTATCAGAGCAGGAGATCCTAAGTTCAATCCTTGACTTTACTCTACCTCTCATTTAAAATGTTAAAAATCCCACGTGTTGGGTCTCACTTGTTACAGGGGATTTTGGGCCCACACATGAGGAGAGTGTTAGAATTATGGTTAAGTTATTAAATTAACAATTTCCTAATAGTTTAAGCTTTTGGGAGAATCAGTAATTTAACAGCTACCTTCATCGCTTAGAAGTGGATGTCAAGAAATTTCAATCCATCAATCTAGTCACTAGGGTTTACAAGATCATAGCCAAAGTACTGTCTAATAGGTTGAAAAAGTGGTGCTAGAAGAGGTAGTGTCTGTACCCCAAAATGCTTTTGTTAGAGGTGTTAGGTTACACGTGTGAGTGAAATCCCACATTGAATAAAGATAAAAAGAATGAGTGGTTAATATAACATAATTGAGCACATACCCATTGGGCTTAGGCCTTTTTGGTTAAAGTGTGTCTCTATATGTTATATTAATTACTCAAGGAAGCTCCCCAAGGTGTTTATCCCCCCAACAAGAGGGAGACAGATTTTGGATTCTACTCATTGCCAATGAATACATAGATAGTTGAATGAAATCAGTTATGCCAGGGGTGTTGTGCAAGTTAAACTTGGAGAAAGCTTATGACCATGTACGCTAAAATTTTCTCATTTATATGCTCAAACGATGCGGGTACAGTTCTTGATGGAGGAAATTGATATTCACATGTATTTCCACTGTCCGGTTTTCAGTGATAACACTCAACATCTCATCAATCCTTTCCTTGAAAGAATTTGTGGAGGCCTAAATTTCCGACAAAGGTCAGCTTTTTCCTCTGCACTTGGCTCACTAATGTTATTTATCTGTGGCTTTCAGATCATTTGGAGCTAAAGACTCCTCTTATTAGTTAAAATTCGAAAGAAAAGCTATGTTGGAAAATGATTTATATATTATTGGTAGTTGGGGTTGCTACGCATGACCCATTATGTATTATTAAGTTGTAGTTAGTTGATTATGTTGAAAATTAGACTTTTGAAGTTTTTAGGCCCCAATGTGTGATACTCAAAATTACTGCCGGTGTCCTATATCCTGGGGAGGATCTTGACATTAAGACATTTATTGTATTTGATATCTTTTGATAAGTTGTATGTTTTTTTTTTTTTTTGATAAGTAATAAACTTCATTGAAATTGATTGTGATAAGTTGTATGTTATTGGAGAAGGATTTAACGTTATGTATAGACCTATATGGAGATGTATGATTTGTAGTTTATAATAATTATAACAGTTTATAGAGTTCTAAATTGTATTGAGGAGATTTTAGCATAATAATATTTTACATTTTATGGAAAAGTAAATTGGCCTTGGAAAATTTATTACTGGTTTTACTAATTGATTTCTTACAGCTTTCGTTAGTTGATAGATTTCTCATGCACTAAACTCTAATGGGTTTGAGCCATGACAGTTAATTTGATGAAAACAAATTAAAGCCTGATAATTAATATGTTTTTACATTATTACTATTAGTCTCTACTATACAGTACCCTAAAATATTGATGAAAAGCTAAAATGAAGTCTAAAACAGGAAGTAGTTATAAATAGCCATCATTATTTTTTTTTATAAGTAATAAAGTTTTATTGATTCAAAAGAAAACATAAAGTATACTAAATGAATGGAACACCTAAGCTCTGAAAGTACAATAAAAAATAGCCATAATTATAGCAGTTCTATTTTCTAAATATAAAGAATCAAGGACTCATGTCACTATTCCAATTGGTAGTCGATCTTAAAACCTTGATGGTGGCATGGATTTTCAATAAAAGAATAATGTGAATAACCTGTCACAAAAAAATATTGCTAAAATGAGCATCACACTAATTGGTCTGTTTGGTTCAGATTATTTCATCATAATAAGGAATATACAGCTTTTTGAAACATCTCATTTTTCATGGTACAACTTACTTTTACACAATAAACAAAATAAGCAAACCAAAATAAGTTCATCCAAACACACGCTTAAGCATATTGAGAACAAGAGCACAAACCATAATAGTTTGCCTAAGTAACACATTCAACTCTTCCAAGCGAATTCCCTTTGAGAAATCCTACAAGAACATGAAATGTTTTAAAAGGTTCTTTGCAACAGAAAAATATGAGAAAAAGCTTATGATCAGAACACTTATAGATATCATTACACAATTCTCTAGATAAAAGATATGGCCTCTCTGTTTGCCAACCACATGGCATACCTATTACCAATGTCTATATAAATATCCCTTATAGGATAAGAATCCACAAAGTGGTCAACTCTATCACCCAAGAAATAGAGTTAGCCACATGGTCTTTCATCATCTTCACAAAAAGCATGCTCAGCATGATGCTTTTTGTTTTTTGCTTATTAATGGGTTGTCAAAACACCAACTTAACCACAAGGCAGTATGAAAAGTAATTTATCCAAACCACAGTGCCATTCTGACACAATTCTAAAGACTACCTGAAAAAATTTCCCTTGAGAATCACGGACAACTCTGACAGCACAGTAAGTTTTTGCAAACTCATATTTGTTCATTCCCAGTAGACCAGGCCTATTACCAACAGAATTGCCAAGAAAAAATAGATTAAATTAACAAACTGTGTAAAAGAAAATCAATCTTGTAAGACATAAAGGTGTAAAGAAACTTGCCATAGCATGTTTATCTGATGAAAAATGTCATATGGCCTATGATCACCTAGGAAATATACAACTAAGATATTAGAATTCATTTAACAAATATTGAAAAATAAACCCACACAAAACATTAGAAAGCCAAGCAAGATAGAGTATCAATTAAAAAGGAATGGTCAAATTGTTTAAATGTGCCACAACCTTGACAAAGAAGGTGTCCCAGATAGTAGAACTATTCGCTTGATCTTCATAGCCACATCAAGGACAGCTTTTATCTGTCAATGCACAAAAAAGAACAAAGGAAAAAATTAACATATGGCAAAAGGATCCTTGCAGATGATAGTACAATTAACTAACCATAACAATAAAAAATTGAATATGAAAGCAAATTACGAAAGAGATTGTTCATGAAAATGAGGACTACCCTTTGGTTCATACTCACCATTTTTTCCTTTTATAATGTCTTGTGGAAGAGATGATAGTATGGATAAACAGCAATAGTGAGGACTACCCTTTTAAAAAAAATGTTTTCATACTCTTTTTTTTTTTAAGTAAAAAAAAAAAATTATTAATAAAAAAGTATAGCCCAAGTATGCAGGGAGTACACTATGGGTACATCAAAATCAAACTCTTAAAAGTACAATGTTCAAGATTTTTTTTTTTTTTTTTGATAAGTTATAAAAATTATATAAATCAGAAAAAAACAATTCACCCACAATGATCAAAAAAATTTAATTAGGTGGAAAAGGAAAATGAGCCTAAAGCTAGCAACCATTCATACAAAGATTTGAAAAAACAACAGTTTCAGATCCAAAATAGTCCTTTCACATCCCTCAAAGCCACAAGCATTACTTTCTTGCCAAAGACACCACATTAAACAATGGGGTTCCACCCTCTGAATTTCTATATTTTAATGTCGTCCAAAATGCCCTTGCCTAAAAGCCAACAGCCCTAGAACGCTTTTCAGCATAACCCACAAAACCCTGAACAGGCCAAAGAGCATAGTCCACAACTCACCAGCCAAAGAACAATGAAGTAAATGACCCACAATCTCTCCACTTCTTTTACAAATACAAAACCAACCGATCACAATAAGATTTCTCTCTCAAATTATCAATTGTCAAGATTTTCCCAACAGTATAGTCCAGGAAAAAATGCAACTCAAGGTGTCACTTTAGCCTTCCAGATACTTTTCCAAAAAAAAAAAAAAAAAAGAGGTCATCTTCTGAAAAATCAAAGTTTGATAATAGCAATTGACCTCAAAACTCCTTCTCTAAACTGCCTTCCAACAAAGCTTGTCCTCCCCACTCTCCCTCACTAAGATAGAATAAATTAAATCCATAAAATTGACAAAAACTTCAACTCCCATTAACACACAATTCTTGAAAAAATTCAGATCCCAATAAACGTCATAAGATCTACTAATGCAGCTTCCATGTTGCGTGTAATGGAAAATGGTTCGGGAATCCTCCATCAATGAAAGGTCACCACACCATAAGTCATGACAAAATTTTACCTTCGTCCCATTTCCCACCTCAAACTATATGCTTTCATATTCAATGAAGTTTGTACAATACAGTTGCCAAAATTTCAACCTCACATTCATACTCAAGTCTTGACAAAATTGAATTTGACTTTCAGGAAGTAAAGAACAATGAAAGTTGCTTCTGTTGACTAAAAGGAGTATATATTTCCATCACTTATCATACTTGTTCAACCTAATAATAGATCATGTGCATCCAAAGTAAAACATTTTTTTTTTTAAAATAAATAACATAAGAGCTTTTTATTAAAGAATAGCCAACCCAAATACATTGGAAATATATGGCAGAAATTACTAACCCAAATTACAATGATCAAGAAGAACAGGGAGGCATCCAAAGTAAAATTATATCTATCGTACTGCAGACCAACACAACACAAAAAAAAAAATATATATATATATATATATACACATATATATATATATATATATGCTGTGTTTGTATATTTCAATTAAAAAATTATATCTATCGTACTGCAGACCAACACAACACAAAAAAAAAAATATATATATATATATATATACACATATATATATATATATATATGCTGTGTTTGTATATTTCAATTATTTTGTGAAATGCCCCCAAGTTTCAACAGTCTTATTGGCCATTTTTAGGCAATAGATCCTACATGAAAGTATATTTTTTATCATGCATTCCAACTTTTCATGCATAAAGTTCCACTATTTTTTTTAATACATAATTTCTGCATATAATAGCAACAAAATATGGTCCTATGGTGCATGCACAGCAGGTTTAGAACCTATATAAATTAGAAACAATCATATTTGAATATTTAGGCAATATATTTTCCACTGCAGGGGAGGTTTCAAGTTTGGATGTATTAAATTTCAACAACAAGAAGTCAAAAAACTAAAGCAGCAAAATAAATGCTCTGGAATATCACAGTAACTCTTTGATCCAATGGAAGTCTCATTTGAGAATTAGATGTTATTGAGGCATAATTATCATATTTTATTTAACAGGTAAGAAGAAAATATCAAATCCACCCAACTGCTTTCACATGTCAAGACATAGGAGAGTGATTGTACCTCTTCTGGTTCAGATGCTTTCTTAGAACACCGAACATGGTGAGATTCATCAATTATTAAAAAAGCCCATTCTCGATCAAGCATGCTTTTCCGCAAATGGTGAAGCATTTTGTAAGATATAACCACAACTCTAGGGCATCTCTTTAAATGGGCAGGATTATCTCGATGACCAAAAACTGGAGTCAGGAGGAACATGTAAGCACTAGTCACTAAATATAACAAAATATTCCCATTTGATGATCTGAATCATGGACCAAATGGGAGACTAGCTTTTATATTGTTTTTTCTCTACCCCACAAGAGTCATACACATAAGTGAATTTGATTACAATAGTTATAAACATTTGAATTTACGAAAGACCAAGATTTTTCTGTTCTCCATTATTAATTACTCGACAAAGATTTTTAGTACTTAAACTCCACAGATTGATAGAAACAGAACATTAGGGTTTGTAACATGACTACAGAAATATCATGGTTGTCTTAAAATATCACTCTTGTCTTCCATGGACCCTAAACTTCAACCTCCACCTCCAACACCCCCCCCCCCCTTCCCAAAAAAAAGGAAACATATGGTGAGAGAATATTACCAAGATGAATATCAGAAACCCTAAACTTCAACCTCCACCTCCAACACCCCCCCCCCCCTTCCCAAAAAAAAGGAAACATATGGTGAGAGAATATTACCAAGATGAATATCAGAAGTTGAACATAAGGGAAGCCAGCGTTCCAATTCTTCTGCCCATGGAATGCGCAAAATAGCTGGGCAAACAACAAGTATAGAACCTTCATTCATGAAACAGCTTGCAATAGCAATAGCCTGCAAAGAGATCAGGCATACAAAAAAGTTAAAGTATCATGCACTCTTCTAAGAAAATTTCAAATCAATTACACATGTAATCTCTAATTTACTTACTCATTGTTAAATCAATGTTCAAATATTTCTTCCAAATCAATGTGAGTGCATACATAAAGTCATATTATCCATTCAATACATACCTGCAGTGTCTTTCCAAGGCCCATTTCATCTGCAATAAGGCACCGACCACCCCTCCGCAAAGCAAATCTCACACCATCAAATTGGAAGGGCAAGAGCGTATCTTGCAACGTCGTTGGCATCTTCCCAATCAACTCCTCAACCTGCTCATCAGACAAGTGTTCCGGCCTGCACGGTAACCACCTTCCAGCAATAAAGGAATGAGAAAGCCTCTCGATAACATTAAATGTCCCCCAAGGTATCTCTTCAACCTCAACGCTTTTCCAACTCTTTAAACATCTCAAAATAGAATAATAATCCCCTAGCTTATAAACACACGCCTTCCCACCACTGTGATTTTGTGTGTAGTGCGATGGCATGACCTAAGAGAAGGCCAAATAACCAAATATGTAAAAGAAAATTTAAAGTATAAACATGAAATGACAGTGCTAAGGAAGAACAAATGTGAACAAGGACTATACATAAGCAATAATATTGTTTTTTTTTTTTTTTAACAAAAATATTGTTTCCGTCTTTGCATAATTTTTTTTTTTTTGTCTTTGAACTTTTTAAAAAACTTTTTGCAAAATTCTAGTGGTGAAAATATGGATTGAAAAAAAAAAAAAAACTTTTTAAAGTTTAGAGACAAAAAACAAAATTCATGCAAACTTTTTAAAAGTATAAACATGAAATGACATTGCTAAGGAAGACCAAATGTGAACAAGGACTATACATAAGCAATGAATATTGTTTCATTTTTCGTCTTCAAACTATATAAAGAACCCTTTGTTAATAGTTTAGCAGCAAAAATATGAATGAAAAAAGAACTTTTTTTTTTTTTTTTCAATAATTTAGGAACAATATATATATCTTTTCAAAGTTTAAAGACAAAAAGTGTAACATTTTCAATAGATTAGTGACAAAAGATAAACTTTTTTAAAGTTTAGCGATGAAAAACGAAATTCATGCAAACTTTAGGGACCAAAATGTTATCTTGACGCCTTGTTTATTTCGTTGCAAAGGAAATACGAGTAAAGATGATAAATTCCGAATCACATATATTCAAATGGAACTAGAAAACCTAGAATTCGATTTTGTACAAAAGAAAATCGGGAAAAAAAAAAAGCACATACATTGGACAAGCAATCGGTGAGTCTCTGCAAGCACTGGTCGTCTCCGGGATACGCAAAGTCCCGCAGGGGTTCGGGCGTGGCAGAGAACGAGTCGGGCGAGCATACCTCGAGCCTGACCCGGAACTTATCGGGCGGGCGGGGCGGCGGAGGCGGAACCGGGTTGGATAGAACAGTAGGTTCGGGCCTTGGTTTGGAGAATTCGGCAGCGTCGGTCTTGGTAGTGGTATTGGAAGCGAGTTTGGGGGAGAGCTTTTGGCACTTGAAGAGCTTCCACGGATTTTGCGGCGGCGGTTGTTGTTGTTGGTGGTGGTGGTGAGAGGAAGATTCTAGAAGGGCCTTGCGTTTGGCTAGGGCGGCGAGGCGGTTCGACTCCGCTCGCTTTCGCTGCTCCTCCGTGACCTCCATTTCTTGGTTTTGGTTTGGTTGTTAGGGTTTTGGTTTCATTTCACAGAGCAGAGAGAAGAAGAAGAAGAAGAAGAAGAGAGAGAGTTTTGAAGTGAAGGTGCGATCGCAAAATTGGGCGGGGAAACAAAAGAGGGAAAAAGAGGTTTTTTTTTTGCACGTGCGGATTTTGGCTCGTATATACACGCGCTAATCGGTGTGGAGGGGCTGGGCTGTAATTTGAACTTTGTTGAGGGAGTGTGCCTAAAGCTCAAGCCCAAACAATGGCCATTTGTGTTGGGCTCGGTATCGTACAGATTTTTTTTTTTTTTTTTAAGAGTTAAGGAAAAAAAAAATTCTTTTGTACTAAAAATAAAATAAAACTAATGTTGTTCACATTAGCTTTCTTTTTCTTTTCTTTTCTTTTCTTAAGATTGAAGTACACATTTTGGGCCTCAAATTTGAGGTTGTTTTCATTTTGTTTGTTTATGTTTGATTATGTTTTCATATTTATTAGTAATTTGACTGATAAGTGTCCTTCATGTTTAACTATTTAATGAAATATTGGTTTAAAATGTTGAACAATGAAGGAATTTTATTGTTGTAAGTAGAAAAACATATTATAGACAGTCAGATTATTAACGGAAATAAATGACATGGCCAGTATGAAAACGGAATCAAACATAAATACGCAAAGTAGAAAATTTAAAATGTAAAAGGTCAAAATAAAAAACAATCTCAAACTTTTAAGGGCTAAAAGCCTAAAAGTGTATTTTAGTCTTCCTTTTTGTTTTTGTTTTTAACTTATAAAACCATTGTTCCTATTTCATAACACATAGTCAATTCCAATTTCCTATTGCAGTATTATATCTTTAGAGAGAGAGAGAGAGGGACATTGTTTAGCAAGAGTGGGAATCACTTCAAGTAGACCACCTTGTCAAAACTGCAGCCTATATATAAAAGAGTTAAAAACCTCAAAGCCAAGCAACCCAAAGATGCTTCAAATTAAACAATGAGCCCAATGAACTGTTTCCCGCCTTACAAAGCAATAGCATTAGCAGTGAAGAGACTGAGGGTTAGCCAAGAATTTGCTTCCTCAGGTGGGCCACACAAGAATCTATCTTTCGGCTTAACTGGTTGTACAACATTATACCCTTACCATTCAAATGGAATAACTGCATGAAATGTCTAAGTGGGGAATATGATGAATAGGGTTCCATTCAAGTTCATTGCAAACTTCAGCATCACTTAAACACATAGAATATGTATATATAAAAAGATGTCTGTGCGTCAAAGATGTCTTTAATAGAAAGATGTCTGTGTGCCAAAGGACTTAAAAAATGGAAACAACTTGCAAACACAGGTTTATGAGTGCATGTGCATCTTCCATTAGAGGGAAGAAAATGCTTTGCTTCCTTCAACAGTTGAATGCAAAGCATATTTTACCTTGCTTGCCGCCTATCCTGTTCACCAAGCTAAAATCAGTACAACCTGCATTGTGAATTTGTGACCAACTCTTGCTTCTAGTCTTCTTCACAGACAGACACCATTGAATAATCAGGCAAATCAGATTGGGAAATCAACAAGAAGAGTTTTTGGACAATGGATCTTTTGGTTAAGCAAAGGAGGTACCCTCTAACCCAACCCAAAATCTGTATTTTCTTGGCAAGTCTTTGTGAAATTTTCTTGAACTTAGAAATAAAAAGGAATACAGAACATATATAATAACTAGAAAAAATATGGCATGTAAGTCTTCATTGATGATAAATGACTGATTTAATCATTTAAGATCTAACACCCGCCCTTCACGTTTGGGCCTAAGGCGGAGATAGGGTTTGAACCTAGGACAACTTGCTTTGATACCTTGAAAAATGATCAATTGTCTCAAAATGTTAAACTATTAGGAAATTGTGAATTTAATCTTTTAATGTAGCAATTGAAATGTACATGATAGGGTAGACTTAGTCTCTTCCATACCTTTTGCATCAATCGTGGTTGAAGAATTATTAACCACTTTGTTCTTGTTAGAGTGAAATTTTCTGGCCAAAGAAAAGAAAAGCAGGAAGAGTTCAGTGGCACTGGAGTAAGAGCACCACTACATCTATCTCAACAAACAGATTCCTTCAATGAAGGTACTAGTGTTTTCACATCATCAAAATACACATGCGCAAATTTTGCGTAATTCTACACCATAAATGTGGAGCATAAGTTCAAAATCTTGTGCTTTCTCTGTCAAGATACTTTTTTTTTTCATCAATGACGTGTGTGAAAGCAGATTCCAATTTTTTCGGTGGCCAATCAATGTAGCACAGACAAATGAAAATGCTTCATTGGTGAATTTATTTATTTATTTTTAAATCTCATTTGCTAGCTTTTCTAGATAATGCTGAGCAGGGCTTGTACCAGAGGCGGCTTTCAGGTCAAGTGAGTGAGGATAATGATTCAGGAGACACTGAGTTTGCAGCTGCTGTTGCAGCAGCTGCATTTGCTATTCACTCACTTGAAGAAGCTGAATTAGAAATTCAGAAGAAGAGGAGAGAGGATCTTGAAACGTCACGGAACAAGATTAAGAGCAGAAAAGGTGATAGCTCAAGTGCGGGTAGAGCAACCAGGATATTCTCAAACACAGAAATGAAGAGTGCTGGTAAATGTTACAGTTAAAAAAATAAACCATGGTAAACATTGTCCAATAATTAACAGATTGTATGTATCAGGCACAGTTTCATTAAATAAGTCAATAGGGCAGGAAAGGGAGGCACAAGAGAGGGCTTTTCCAATTCCGAATCCAAGTCATACATCCTCAATAACACCTACACCCTCAGCAGATAGATATCAGAACCAGATGAGAGATTCATCGCGACGCAATGATGTGGAAACCAAAGCAGATGCTTGGGAGAAAGCTGAGATGACAAAGATAAAAAAGCGGTAAATGATTATACTTTGAGATGGTTCACTTTCTTGGAATCCAAGTTAATTAGTATGTATCAATTCCAAAAAGTTAATACCTAGTCTTTTCATAGTCAACAAGTGGCTTATAATCCCACATCAATAAAATATGGATTTTAGTTTCATTTTTTTCAAAATTATTTTCAATAATAAGCACAAATTTCAGGTATGAGAATATGAATTCCAAAATACTTGCTTGGGAGGATGAGAAGAAGACACAAGCCAAATTTAACATGGAAAAAAATAAGGTTTTGCCTCAACCTTTGATGTTCACTTGCTAAGTTTTTGAATTAATATTCACAACACAAAACTTGTCCAACTCAAATTTAAAATAGGGAACAACTATCCCACACCAGAGCAAAGGAAACACCCCTTTAACAAGCAAGCTGCACACTTTCGAGTTGATAGAGTAATTATATAAAAACCTAGCCTAACCTTAACCTAGAGGATTATGTTACTTGTTCTACATATGCAGGCTTAAAGAGGCATGACCTTACAACAAGTTCCCTAATTGTTGAAATTTCAGGGTGAGTTGGAGCAGCGAAGTGCTTTAAACTTACGACACTACCAAGAAAAGGTAGCAAGGATTGATCAGATAGCAGGAGAAGCAAGACAACAGTTGGAAGAGAAAAGAAGAAATCAAGTCTCTAAGGTGAAAGAAAAGGCAAATAAGATCAGGTCAACAGACAAGGTTCCTGTCAAATGTTTCTGCTTCTATTGTCACTAGGAATGTAATGCACACACAGACCAAAAAACAAAATGGAATGCAAGGCATTTGGATTCAATAGTCTTCACTCAGGAATGTAACAGTAAATTGTAGGGACAAAATGTTGATCAAGTCAGCTAGGAAATTGTGTGTCATGTTAATTACTTAAATCTTTTTATTCACTTTGTGATTATTTGCTCTATTTTTTTTATTCTGCATAGAACTATTATAATTCATTGCACTCAGTACAACCAGAATTACTTTGCTCTATCATCGTGAAGACAATAAAAACAATGAGAATTCCAACACAGAATTCATTGCAAAGCTTGGGAGAATGGCTTTTTTGAAATAGACAGTTACGGACCCTCTTGATTAAATGTCAGCAGATAAGTAAAAACCATTAGAACAACAAAGAACATGCAGGAATAGCAGCTTTTTTTGAAATTCTAGCAACCCAAAATCAGGGGTTGGGCAACAAATCTCCTTGACCACAAAATTCATTGCAAAGCCAATTGAAGTGAGAACACAATGAGTCCATAAGATTGAGGCGCCCACACAACTCAACATAAGGAGACCAGCTCTAAATGCATGCCAGCACAACAGCAATGGTATGCAACCACATAGAACAAAGTTACCCCAGCCGCCATGGTGTTGAACTGTTATACCACATGCAAGGCCTAGCTGTGCAGGGAACCATCTTGGCCAAACCTTGACTAGACATGATAGTTACGTGTCTGATACATCATACATGCCTGTTTGATTAAGCTTAAAAATGAATATAAACAAGCTTATTTCTTAGGTATAATTCATTGGAAGTGCTATACTTTTCTAGATACTTTTACACAATAAACATTTTAAACAAAATAAGCTATCCTTAACACACTCATGCAGTCAAATTCACGAAAATATGATGCCAGATAAAGATAATGGAATCTGGACAACAGATAAAAAAGAAGAAAGAAAAGGAAGAAAATCATGAACTGGAAAATTTTGCCTTTTTCTCAATTCAAACTTCATCATGAGCCACAAAAGCTGCGCATGTGACACATAATTCAGGACCACAACCAGCCAAGCAGGGACGTCTAAGTTATGACACTGTATTAGTCATTCATTAATTCAATGAATATTGTGACAGACATTAGCCTATGCGAAGAATTTCTGTGTTCTTTCCTGTTTTCTGTTTCTAATTTATGGTTTTGATTCTCACTCACACATCTACTATTTCACATCTCACACATCTGCAATTTTTTGTTTATTATTTTAAAAATGTGGACATTCTCGTATCAATTGTGGATATGCGTGCGAAATAGTGAATGTGAACGAGTGTGAAAGAATATATTTCCTCTAAATTATTACTTTTCTAGCTTGATTATTACCTGATTTCTCTCTCTATTCTATTACTCTTTAACCTTGAATGAGTTGTAAACTAGGAAGTACAGTCACTTCATTAGTTGTTGTACCTGTCGTATCATGTTATAATCTTGTATTACCATGTCATACTTGTACCCGTGCTTGTGTTTATGTTTTGTAGGTTGTAAACCTCAAGTTTGTAGCTAGAACATCCCATATATATATATATATATATAGCACAGTACATTCAATTTTCAATAACAAGTACACATCACAGATACTCACAGCCATCAGTATTTACTGCTTTGCAAGCAATTCAATCCACAAATGATTCTAATGCGTAATAAGCGGGAATAGAATTTAAAATAGATAAATACTTTGACGAGTGAGGAAAGTTTACTGTGGTTGTAATAATATGCACTGCTCATTTCATATCGCACTTCCAACAGATTATTATTGAATCTGACTCTCTATTAGCGGCTCAGAGCATATCAGAAGAGATAATCAGTGGTGAAACAGGGCATATTGTTCAAGGAATTTTGTGTTATCTGGACTGTTTTGGCAGTTGGAAAGTTCAGCATGTTAAGAGGGAGTTCAATAGGGTGGCGCATGAACTTGCCCACTATGCAAAGTGTAAAGAAGTGAATCAGGTCTGGGAAGGGTGTTCTCTGCCCATTGTGAGTCACTTGATCCTTCAGGATCGGTTATGATGTGTCTGTTCTGTTGTTCTCTGTTTTCTGTGTTGGTTTAATGGAAGTTGTTCTTGTCAAAAAAAAAGTTGGGCTTGGGGTCAGCCTTCTATTTCCTAAAATGTTCCACAGCTTAACATTTTTTTTTTTTTGAGAAATAGATGGAGCACTAGCATCCATAATGTAAAAAAAGTGTCAAATTTATACCATCAAAACATATTTTATTTATCTTACCCTTCTATTTTACAACTCACTTAACATTTTGGTTTTTATTATTTTATATAACTCATTAAAATAATATAAATTATACCAATAAATAATATAAAAATTTAATTTCTCTCTCTTCTCTCTTTCCTCTTTACCTTTTTTTTTTTCTCTATTTTTTTTTCTCTATTTCCTCATTAAATGAGAACCAACTGTTCACAGTTTGTAAAAAAAGTAAAAACCCCAATGTGGGTGGGTTTTGGCTTATTGGTTGCTATAATAGCAACTGAGAGTGTTCTAAGACATCAGCTCTAATAAAAATCAAAATGCCTACGACCACACCCAATGTCACAACTTAGGTGTAATTTTGTGATTGGATTTCAACACTTGTACACAAGACCCACACTAAAATTTGATTAAAAAATATTTTGAGTGCACCAATCATGAGATGACACTAAAACATGCTGTGAATTTGGGCGTAGAATTAGATGTATCCCTAAACTTTCTCAATAAAAATTTACTTCCAAGTCCAAATGACTCAATTCTTAACTCATAACCCATCTAATTAAAATGCGTTTATGTGTGTATACAGATCCACTATGTCTATAGAAGTGACTGATTGTGTGTATATTTATGGCACGTTTGGATTGAGGGGAAAGAAGAGGGAGTTGAGAGAAGTAGAGTAAAGTTTGTTGAAAATAAACTAATTTTGAGTCAAATCTACTTTATTCTACTTCCCTTCCTCCCCCTCAATCCAAATAGACCATTAACGTATTTGTGTCAATGTGTATGGGATCTTGTTGAGCGAGCATAGGCAGAGCTAGGGGGTTGAGAGGGGCAATTGTGTATGACTATGATTATGCATTGATGTGTGTTGTGTGTGTGCTACTGCTACGGTGTACACTTTGCACGTGATTGTGCAGAGTAAAACACGTTGAAGAGAATTTAAAAGATGTTGAGGGATTCAAGCATTATCTATCTTTTTTTTTTTCTTTTCAATTTATTTTAAATTTTGTGTGTTATGAAGAACTAATAGACATTTCAAATTTAAATTACATTTTCTATTAAAAATATTTACACAAATTTAGTAACACCAGGGGCTACTTGCTTATTCCCAAACAAAAGAAATATATAATATTCCATTTTTATACCTTTTATTAAACACATATGATAAAAAAAAAATAGTTTTAAAACCACAAATTATTTTACAAAATTTTTGTCACAACTTTATCGTGGAAAACTATGCGTGGTTGATTATCACTTACATGTAAACTTACAATTTTTTCTTTACCAATCACAATCTCTAACAGTATAATAGTGGTAAGAAGTTGCAAAATTTTTTTGTGTTGCTAGACTTTTTTTTTACATGATATATTTTCTCTCTTTTCTAGTGTTTTCCATTTCCCTGTCAAATGGACCCTAGAAAACAAGTGGGAGATGGGACTTGGGATTGTTCATAGGCTGTAAATAATAAACCTAATGACAGAAATTGATTGCTGACAAGTGGTGATCAATGAGGACAATGTACAGCACAATGGGAAGTTCCAACATGGCAAGGGATGACTGTATCAACGTGTGCACGGCTGATGCAGAAATTCATAGTCCCCATGTCTGGTTCAGAAAGAACTGTTAAATTGAAGGGCCACAATTTAGATACGAATCTCTTATGGTGGATGTGACATCTATATGATTGGAAACATTATATCTACCATGGACATTATAGTCATTATCTATTTCATTGCAGGACAGTTTAGGAAATTTGGTATATCTTGTTCACATATCATGAAATTGGAGATAGAAAAAATAAGTTAGATATTGTACCAAAAAAAAAAAAAAAATTGAAAAATAGACCCAATTAAGAGCAGATCAGCAGCTAAGTGAGGTGCCAAAACTGGTACAATTTTCAACCTAAACTTTTAATCTCCCCTATTTTGATATGACTACTTGCCGATATGAGATTGGACTATATCTATGACCTAAGTTAAATTCAAATGAAAATCCAATTTTAATTTAATGTACAAAGACAATAAACTCGTTGAAATGCTGATACATGTGAAATATCTTTACTTGCCTAACCTAGTAGGCAGTAGGCATAATCCGTGACTACTTGCCGATATGAGATTGGACTATATCTATGACCTAAGCTAAATTCAAATGAAAATCCAACTTTAATTTAATGTACAAAGACAATAAACTCGTTGAAATGCTGACACGTGAAATATCTTTATTTGCCTAACCTAGTAGGCAGTAGGCATAATCCGTGACTACTTGCCGATATGAGATTGGACTATATCTATGACCTAAGCTAAATTCAAATGAAAATCCAGCTTTAATTTAATGCAAAAAATAATAAATTCGTTGAAATGCTGACACATGTGAAATATCCTTACTTACCTAACCTACCAGGCAGTAGGCATAATCCACGTCCCCATATATGACATAAATATAGCAATGGATTGGATTGGGAACTGAATCCAACTATAGTTTGATTGGGAAGAAAATTTCTTCAGTGTCACTAACATTAAGGGGCCTTTTGGCCGACATTTACTGCAATAGTCTATGACGGCAAGTAAAATTTTTGACTTCCTGGCCTGCCTCAATGCTCAGACCCTTGGTATCACAAGATTATCCTCTAACAGAATGTGAAATTTACATTCGTGAAACCAATACATGTGAAAGAAATGTAGTTGGATTGAGAACTGAATACAACTGTAGTTGGATTGGGAAGACAATTTCTTCACTTTCACCAACCTTACTTTTGGAGAATTTTGGCCGACATTTATTGCAATAGTACAGCAAGTAAAATTTTTTCCTCCTGGCCTGCCTCAATTCTCAGACCTCTTGGAATCAAGTTGATTTATGGTTATATACATATTGAATATACATGACAAGAAGTAAAATTTTGCCTTCCTGACCTGCCAAAACTTGTTGTATATTTGTAAATAATAAGAAAAGTTATTAGATACCCTAAAAATATTCGTTTATAAAATTTTTTATAGAAAACAAAAAGTATGACAAGAATTAAAATTTTGACTTCCTGACCTGCCAAAACTTGTCGTATATTAGTAAATAATAAGAAAAGTTATTAGATACCTAAAATTTTTTATAGAAAAAAAAAGTACGTGGAATCTATGTTCGTGAAACTAATACATGTAAAAAAATGTAGTATGTTTGACAAAAATTATTTTTACCAACTTATTTTAATATTTAGTTTATTTTTGTTATAATTTATAGATCTCACTGCACTTTTTTATATTATTTATGAGTTTCACTGTACTATTTTAACTAATTTTTACTTTTATTTACAATACTTTCAACAAAATTTTTTTAATTTCAACAAAATAAGCGGATTTCAAACGTACCTGTGATTAGATTGGGAACTGAATATAACTGTAGTTGGATTGGAAAGACAATTTCTTCACTGTCACCAACCTTAGTTTTGGGGCTTTTTGGCCGACATTTATTGCAATAGTACAGCAAGTTAAATTTTGACCTCCTGCCCTGCCTCAATTCTCAGACCTCTTTCAATCAAGTTGATTTTATGGTTATATACATATTGAATATACATGACAAGAAGTAAAATTTTGACTTCCTGACTTGCCAAAACTTGTTGTATATTTGTAAATAATAAGAAAAAGTTATTAGATACTCAAAAAATATTTTTTTATAAATTTTTTTTTGGAAAAAAGAAAAGTAATTAATTTTTTTGACAGTTTTTTTTTTTATATTTTATAAAAATAGTATTAAAAATTTTTAAAAATAATTTATTAACAAATGCCTTAAAGGTACCTGTCCTTTATAATATATAAGTCATTTTATCTTTGAAGTAAAAAAAAAAAAAAAAAGAATCAGCGGCTCTAGCTTATTCAATGCCCACAACACTAATGAGAACAAGGCTTGCTCAAGTGAAGTTGCTTTAATTGTGAGTGCAATTTGGAAAAATTAGATGGACATATCAATGCTTAAGTAAGCTCATTCGAGTAAGGCTTGAGCATAGGACAAGTGAGGTGTAGTCGCGTAAAAGTGAGACCGAATGATATTTTATGAGACGGTATCATGAGATTATCCTTTCACAATATGTGGGATCTACATACGTGAAACCAATATATGCGAAAGATATATCTCATTAAGTATATATATTTTCTTTTGGGAAGGGATGAGCCTTAAGGCCCTTAACTAAACTAGAAAATTTAGGGTTAGATCATAGATGCCTCATTTTAGCTAGACAATTAATGGGCAATATGATTGGGTTTACCCATGAAATATGTCACATATATATCATAGTCTTATGGCATAAATGACCCTGGCATATAAATGCATGGACATAGTTGAGATAGGAGTCAAAGCATATCCAATTGCCATAGATACTTTTTTTAGGCACCACATGTTTTGTGTAAGATCTCCATATCAATTAAAAAGGGACCCAATAAGCAAATTCCAAAAGGGTGAATCCAAACTGAAGCTCTTGGTCATTGAGAGAGAGAACCGAGAAGAGTCATAAAATGAGTCAGTATATAGTACCAAACTGGAACCTAAAGCACCAAAGACAAGACCAAGTCGAAGGAGAAGAGGGAAACAGATCTTCTCACGTGCACAACCAGCAGCAGAACCACCCCAGTAGTACTTCTCCTCTTGTCCCCAATATGTATGCACCACCTTTCTTGTGTTACTATGTTTTCTTTCTTTCTTGTGCTTATGGAGTTATTACAGCTTCATTTGAGAGAGAACCTCTAGCTAGTTTGTTGTTTATATATTCTACTTGTGGTTTTTCTGTACCATTCTAATGAGTTTCTGTTTCAAGAAAAGAAACTTGAATTGCATCTTGAGGGCCACATTACTTTTCTCTAGTTTAGTTTTCTTCATTCTCGTTTGGTTAAATTAGTTTCTATAATTGTCTGGTGAATACAAAGCCCAAACATGTTTTCAGCTTGGAAAGCCACATCTGGTTTTCTCTTCTCCATTAATTCTCTTTTTCATGTTTTTACCTTGCGGGAAACCATTGTCAAATTTTGAATATATCTTCAAATTATTATTATTTTAATTTTCCATCTTCTTGTGTGTGTGTTTTTTTCATTACCTCCATTGTTCGTACATTATTTTTTTGGTAGGGTTGTCTCCATATATACATCTTACTTCCTCTTTTTAAGTTTCACTTTGGTCCCCCCTCAAAAAAAAAAAAAAGGTTTCACTTTGGTCCAAATCATTTCATATATTTATATATTTGTTTGTTTATTCCTTCTCTAATTGGTAAGTTACACCTAAAACTTATGAGAGAGGAGGTACTATTTGAGATAGACCACATTGGCCATTATTCCTTTTTTATGATCTATAATAATTTTGGTAAGAAAACAATCAAGGCATCAATCATTGGGTTACTTCTTACCTAACTCTTCTTTCAATTAATTAGTTTATTACTACAATTTTTTAAGCAAACATTCAGTATTTTATATTTTGGGCCTTGGAGAGTAACCATACGAATGAATTGCTAAAAATAGAAAGAAGTAGCCCAACTTGTACCACTCTTTATAGGAGTAACTGTACTAATTGGAAGAACTGAGAAAATGGGGTCTTGAATATTCATCATGGGTCAATACTTAAAATCAGAAGGCCTTTCATACTAAGTCACTTGGAATTGATGAAGGATTTCAAAAATTCCAAAACATGTTTTAGCCATTTATTAGGGTAGAATATATAAGACTTGCTTATTTATTAATTTGCTTTAATAATTCACATTAAACTATATATAATATTTCTTATTTAAAATATTGGACCAGGAATTAATATTTTGCTACAGAAAATTTCCAATTATTATTAACAATATTTGAGCAAATTAATCAATTATCTTATACTTTTGGTTTAGCTTTCATCTAAAATTTGTTTTTAAATTCCCATGTGTGCTTGAAATTCAGGTCTAGCTATGAAGTTGCAGAGCTAACATGGGAAAATGGTCAGCTAGCCATGAATAGGCTTCGTGGGCTCATTCCGACTACTCCTACAAAGCCCACATGGGGTAGGGCTGGTGATACACTAGAATCAATAGTCCACCAAGCTACATGCCACAAGCAAATCTCAAGTGTACTCCAACATGACCATGCCCCGGCAGCCAATATAGTCCCTATTGATACTGTTTCCACCGGTGGGACATGGGCTGAGACTGAGAGTTCGGGCCAGGTACAGGTGGCGCCGACAACACTGATGAGGAAGAGGACACGTTCGGATTCAGGGCAATGTCATGGAAGAAAAATTTGTGGTAGTATGAAGGAAGATAGTGCTGATCATACTAGTAAAAGTGCAACATTTTGTAGGGACAATGATACAACCATGATGACATGGGCTTCCTTTGAATCTCCTCGGAGCTTGAAGACCAGAACCACTGAAATGGACTCGTCTTGTCACGATGGATTGGTACAAATTCATTAAGCACTACTGTAATGGTCAATTAATGTGAAACATTGGAGTTTTAGAACAAAAAATTCACTAATAAATCATGAATACATTTTCAACAAATGGCATCCTTTAGAATATAAGTTTTTCAAAGGTACATTGAACATTTCTTGACAATTTGAGACCAGCTTTTCCTTAAATCTTAAAAGATATTTATCAAATTATCTTCTTCCTAGCTAAACTCAGGTAGCATATATATGAGATGATATTAAGGACTCACAAGAAATGAAGGGAGAGAGTAATTAGAAGTTGAAGTCATCTTAAATAAAAAGACTCCAATTTCAAATTTCACATAATTAGAAGTTGAAGTTTTTTCATGATAGAATATAAGCCTAACGGGCTTAAGCCCATAGTTGTAGGTCATTTATACAACACACCTTATTTACCTATATATAAGGCAGACCGTTATTACATACAATTTAATACATAGTTGTTCAGACTTTTACATTTTTTGTATTGCAAGTTCAAAGAAAGTCTTATTGTGAAGCTTTAATTTGTCAGGAAAAAAAATGGTGGTTTTGGGGGTTCTGTATGCTAATTTACTTTTGTTGTGTAACATACCTTTTTCTTATATCATGTATCATGATGAACTATGTATGTGTTTCAGTTTGCACAATAATAATTTTGGTTTTACTTTTAATAGGGAAACAGGGATGATGATGAAGAGCATGAGACCAATAATATTGAAATGGGCCGATCGCACTCAACAAGAAAAACTAGAGCAGCTGCTATCCATAATCAGTCTGAAAGGGTAACAATTTAAGCTCTCCATCCTAGAATTATTAGTGATAAAAATAAACTTTTGACCATTATAATAGTGTTTTTAGTAACATTTACAATGAGTATTTTTCATTGAATTTTACTTGATTAGAAAAATAAATATTTGAATTCAAGTGTATTATGATGAAACTATAACTAATGTTAGCATTATCATTGGTATTCTTGGTGTAGAGAAGAAGAGAAAAGATTAATCAGAAGATGAAAACCCTGCAGAGGATGGTGCCAAATGCAAATAAGGTCAGAGAACCATCCTCTAGGCTACATCTGTGTCGGAAACAAAAGAGAGAGAGGTTAAATTTCTTTATATGATCCCAGCCTTTGACATTTGTTTTAAAATCATGCTTATACTTTAAAATGTTTCAAAAAAATCCCCAGTATCACATCATGGACGGAAAAAATGTTGATATTGCAAAAGAAATTCATGAAATCAAGATCACTGTGATGGTGTGGCATGAATTCTGTTTGTTATATCTACATTTTTCATCCATTAGATGATGATAAGTTCCTTTTAAAATAAATTTGAAAGTATATACAGGGATTAAAGTGAAACCTTTTAAAGCATCAAGATAATAAGCAATTGCCAAAGGTCAAGGATCAAATTTGCAATTTTAAATAAAACTTGATTAATTGTATTTTAAAGGTTTTCTTTTCTAATACCTTCTTGGATATTAAAAGGTCAAGAATGTATATTTATGCTATTTCTAAACTTTGTAAATTTTTTTGGCTTTCAAAAATGCAGACAGATAAAGCTTCAATGCTTGATGAAGTGATTGAGTACTTAAAACTACTTCAAGCACAAGTTCATCAACTGATGAGTATGAGAAGTATGCCCCAGATGATGATGCCTTTAGGCATGCAGCAACATCTTCAAATGTCTCTATTAGCACGTATGGGCATGGGCATGGGCGTTGGGCTAGGGATGGGTATGGGTATGGGTATGCGTGACATGACTACCATGTCACGCAGTGCACCTCAAACTCTTGCTTCACTTATCAATCCAGCTTCAGTTTCTGCCACAGCTCCTACGCTAGTTTCGCCTCCATTTGTGCTGACCTCCATGACTCCAACTGATGCTTCAGCTCAGCCGAAGCCTAATTCCGGAACCAATGCCGCAGTTCCATTGCCTGATCCATATTGTGCATTACTAGCACAAGTAAGTCGAATACATTAGGGTAATGATTATCACACATTAAAAGTGACGATGTACACTTTGTATACATTCAGTTGACACAATTTAAAAGTGAGGATGTATAGAGTGTGCAATTAATAACGAGTGTGTAACAAGATTTTCCAATACACTATTAATAGTTTTATTAGCAATTAACGAGAAGAAAGATTTAAATTTAAATGCTTTCAACAAGCCGTTGGAAATGTGTGTAAGAACTGGGCAATGCCACTAAGCTAAAAACACTTGTCGAATAAAGAGTTGAGTGATTAGCAAGTGTAGGAGCCCTAAAATTTTGGATTGGAGATCATGATTAATGCGATCCTTTGGAGAAGTATTTCACCCAAAGTTTCTCACAAAATGTAGTTTGCACAAAGACTTATGTTTTCGTGAACCATTCCCAAGATATAACCAGACATTTTGAGAATAAGAAGTGAATCTTTCCTACGAATACACCCTTCAACATTACTATGTCTATGTCATTATCTATTGTGTTTGCAATTGAGATTCTTTAGTTGTGCTTTTATTTATTACTTTCTTTATAAGAATTTTCTTTATTAATTAGTTGAAGAAATTTTTTTGACTGCAGTCAATGAATATAGACCTCTATAACAAGATAGCAGCAGTCAATTAGACCACAGTCACTACACAGTCAACTAGTTGCCCATCACAGTCGCACCATGTTCAAAGTGGCTGAGCAAGAAATGAATTAGTCATTAAAAAAAAAAAAAATTTATTCTAGCTAGATTGTACAAGGCTTTATTATCCTTCAATTTTTATATATTTAACTTCGAATTTTATCTAAACATACCCCTGACAATCTTGAGTAATTGCCCTTGTTGATATAATTAGGTCTAACTTATTATTATTCTTTTGTATATTTTGTATATTGAAAGCTCACTTAATGTGTAAAACACTAGTGAATGTTCAGACCCTCAATTACAAAATAACTAACACAAGCTTATACTCAAACAATATATGTACAGAATGATAAATATAAGCTATATCCATACATGCAAACTACTTTAAGTCATAATTTAATCACATCACAACAGTAGTTAAAAGCAAAGAGTAAGGGGATAGAGAGAAGCAAACGCAAGATAACACCGGCATGTGTTATCGAAGAGAAAACTGAAAAATTCGGCGAAAAACCTCTCCGCCCCCTTCCAAGCCATAAAATGATCCATTAGAAAATCAGTTTGGATACATGAATAGCAATAGACCCTCCAAACCTAATTTACCCGATACACCTAAGCCCTCCAAGTTTCTTGCTCCAACAAGGTTACGCTTAACCTTGTTTTCTCTAACTTACCGAATCCCGCAATTAGCCCATTGCATCAACTAAAATGAATTGGTTCTCTCTTGAACTACTTCCCAAACACCAATAATCTTCTCACTGCTCTGAATGTGGTGAGGTAAGGATTTGGCTTAAAATCATCTCAAGGGTATAACAATGGAGAGGGTGAGAGTAGAGGAATTTGGATAATCAAAGGTATAAGATTGTGGATGAATCAATCTTGTTGTTCTCTAGGGTTTATCTCTCAAAATTCTCTCTGGAAGCTCTCTACATTTCGTGGGTATGAGGGTATTTATAGTAGGGTATGAGAAGGAATGTGAAAAGTCATTTTTTTGCAAATCAGGGTGCACTGGCTAGTCACTCTCGACTAGGACAAGTCGCGAGTTCCAGTCACCAGTTAACAGAATGGTCAGACTATATATATTTTTTTTCTTGTAGTGATTCAGCTGTTGACCCTTCAACTTTCTGCATGCTTCACACGTATGTTGGATTTTGACGAGTCACCACTCGCGAGTTAGTCGCGATGTCCAGTCGCGAGAAGCCTTTTGATGCACACACTTGATCAATTCTTCACACTCTCTCACACACAGGCCTTACATTATTCTCACATAAATACAGAGTTTCTAAATGCTGAATTATAAGCAAATTTAATATGGAATAAAGCCAACAAATAGTTGAATAAATTCAACTTTACATATATAAAATGTATTATGAACCAATTTCAAAGATAAGTTAAGAGTCTTATAATTTAACACTATTGTTTGATTTCTCCTATATAAAGAAATCAGGTTCAAATACCCCATCCCTACTCATTACATAAAAAAGTATTAAAAATATGAAAATGGGGTATATGGAGAGAGATAGAGAAGGGTGGGGAGTGGAGAATTGTTACGTACCAAACTCGTATTTCAAATTTGTAAGCATGACCGACGTGTTAATATTAAGTCCAACTCAATAGTAACATGAATCGATATGCATTGGGAGAATGCAAGAAGGTCAAATTGGTTTGGTAGGCAAGGGAAAATAAAAGACAAGGTAAACATTATGGTGCAGATAAATAAACTTCAGAAAATAGTTCCGGGGATCAGGCTGTTGACAAATTCCAAGCTTTTTATCCATATGTTTTATAGGGGTCAATTCTTTTTTATAATGTGCATGGAAGAGATGGCGTGAAAGTAACATGGCCAAACTTATTACTGATAGCTAGAAAAGTCCATGAAGTTCTTTAATCAGTGGTTAAATGTTTTATTCTAAGCTGGTACTACTGAAGCTAGCTAGTGATTGCACAACATCATATATAAGACACATTTTCATCATGAATGATGAGCTTCTTGATTTCTTTAGTGAAAAATGCGCTAGAAGTCATTCTCAAACAGCGCATGGCTTGATATTTTATGTCGGCATGCTTATTGTGTAAGAACTGTTGGTATCTAATTGCAAACTCAATATTTTGTTTGCTCCATCTATATGTCGTGTAGTAGGAGACCGAAAGGGGATACTCTCTGTATTATCGATCCAACTCATGCACGTATATATACCCACCACAAAGGCATGCATAATTTATTTATTTATTATATAATTATATAAAGAGCCGTATTTATTATCCCCACCCACTACAAAAAAAACAGATCTATACCCTCGCTACAAAAATGCCGCCATAGCTCTTAAAAGCGCTGGCATAGGTTCATTTAGACTATGTCGCTTTATAGCGTTGGTATTGAATTGTCGCAATAGACTCGGCTGGGCTATACTGGCATTTGAAAAGCACCAATATAGGTCCAGGCGGTTTTGTGAAACTATACTGGCACTTTTCACAACTATTGCAACAGCCCAAAAAAACTATCCTTGTGTTTTAAAAACGCCACCAAAGGTTATTTATTTATTTTAAAATTAGCTTTAGTGGGGTTTTAAAACATTGCTATAGATATTTCTCAGATTGTAACCTGTAGTGGCGCATTAATATGTCTTTAACCTATAACGGTGCTTTAAAATGCTGGGATAGAGATCTTATTTATTTATTTTTTTTCTTCTCCCTCCTAGACAGTTAAAGAACTGGTCATTCAACAAAATTCTTGGGCAGTTTTGTCACCCTATTTGTAACTCCACAAAATTCAATACTAAACAAAGAATTGGACATTCCAAACTATCAAATTAATACAATAACATGATATAATATATAATTGTTATGCCAAATTAAAGAAAACAATCAAAATGTCTAGAAATGACTTGTAAAAAGTTAAGTATCCTACTTTATACATTGAATAGAGAAGTAAATAACTAAGTACTCCTCAAACCCAAAAATTACCACAAGTGTCATATTGACAACGTTATAAGATAATTTAACAACAATGTTGCTAATTAAGTAACATCAAACCACTTTCTAGCAAAAAAAAAAAAAAAAAACACAATACAACTAATTTTTTTTCCAACTCAATGCATTAAATTAATTTTAATTACAGTAAATTTTTTTTTAGGCGAAACTACACTATTGGTCCTTGAAGTTTATCTTGTGTGCGTAATTGGTCCCTCAAGTTTGAAATAAGCACAATTAGTCCTTTAAGTTTTAAAACTGAGTTGTATTGGTCCTTTTACTAACTTTTGTTAACAGTGTTACTTACGTGACTAACTTCACAATGACTTGGCATTTTCTTTAATGATGTGGCATATTTTTAATTAAAAAATTACAAACTAAGCTATGTTTGAATCGATTGATGTGGCTCGCCCAAGAAATGACAAACAGCGGATCAGCGCTGAGCAGCACTGTGTAGCTCGTGACATAGTCAACATAATAGCTTGTGAGAATGCTCAGAGGGTCGAACATCATGAACTTCTAGGAAAGTGGATTAGGAGACTTTCAATGGCAGGGTTTACTCTATACCCATTGAGTACCTCTGTGACTAACACTGTTAACGATCTATTGAAGCAGCAGTTTCATGTGAATTATAGACTCGAAAGGAGGGATGGGGCTTTTTACCTTAGCTGGCTGGACAGAAAAATGGCAACCTCTTCTGCTTGGAGGTGATGATGATTGCTTAGCAAAAATTCTGTAAATCTTCTTTTTGTATTTCTTTCTACGACTTCTAGAGCATAAGAGATGGTGGTATTTGTAGTTTCATAGAATTGAGTTACATTAGAGCGTGAAGCTGAGTCTCTAAATTCACTGTACATGTCTACCTAAGAATGAAAGAAAATAGGACTGATTCATACTTGCACTTGATTATGAGAATAGGACAGAAAATATATTTTTTTAATTTGGTACCTGTTAATACTTTTTCTCACTTAGTTTGTAAATTTTTAATTAAAAATGTGCCACATCATTAAAGAAAATGTCAAGTCATTGTGAAGTTAGCCACGTAAGTAACACCGTTAACAGAAGTTAGTAAAATGACCAATACAACTCAGTTTTAAAACTTAAGGGACTAATTGTGCTCGCTTCAAACTTAAGAGACCAATTGCGCACACAGGATAAACTTTAGGGACCAATAGTGTAGTTTCACCTTGTTTTTACTGAATTTGAAATAAAGATCACATATGTTGCCTAATTTGGACATCATTTGTTTCATTTGCAGCATTTCTTCCCCCCATTCATTTCTTTGTTCAGTTAATTGCTTCCTCAGAGATGCTAACCCAATCTCCAAATCCTTAACCTTTGTTCCATTTCATTGGATGGTGGTGGAGTCATGGTATACTATTGAATGTTTTTCTACCAAATGGGGTTCGTCCAAAACCCACCCCATGTACACATCCAGGCACTCTAGACCCATTACTTGAGCATATGCGTCATATATTGCCCATAGGATTCCTCCACCACTGGTCTCTCCATGTAATTGTGTTCCAGGAACATTCAAAAGTTCTTGCATCATGACCTTTTTTCACTATTAAACCAAATAACATATTACTTTCTACAGATAATACAAAGAGTTCTGTGTATTTATAATTAACAATTACCTAGTTGTTTGTGAATATAAGTAAAGCAAGAAGGATAAATGTAACTATAGATAATACCTACAATGTTTTGTCCCACATGGGCAGTAATTGAGTCCCATTCTTTGTGGCTATATACTTTTTCATAAAACACTGAACGCTTTACTGGGGCCCCTTTTTCTTTTTCCTACAATATGTTCATTAGATTCATTAAAATAGTTATATGGTGAAGACGTGTTTAAGTCTATAAACTGTCATCTTTGTGGTGTAGCTACCCATATTAAGATATGTAAGAGTTAATCTGGAAGATAGCAAAATATATGGCATCATGTAATACAAGATATATGTAGCAATAAAACTACAAAAACAAAGTTAAATGTATAGTCTATGATTTTTTTTTTTGGTTTTGTTTTGTTTAGTAGAACCAATGTAAGAAGTAAAATTCATACAATGATAACTATTAAATGTATTAGAACTTCAATGTGTAATGTTGGCAAACCATGATCAAAACTTAGAGTCTAGAATTAGGCTGCTCAAAGTGTGTTTATGTGTAAAGTTGGAATTGAGTGTACTGCAGGATTTATTATGTAAATCTACACGAGTTTCGATCGATCGAGTCTAATTTTCGATCGATCGAGCCTTGCAGATTTACACAATAAATCCTGCAATACACTCGATTCCAACTTTACACATAAACACACTTTGAGCAGCCTAATTCTAGACTCTAAGTTTTGATAAGATTTACACAATAAATCCTGCAGTGCACTCAATTCCAACTTTACACATAAACATACTTTGAGCAGCCTAATTCTAGACTCTAAGTTTTGATCATGGTTTGCCAACATTACACATTGAGGTTCTAATACATTTAGATCTTAAATCCTTAGAATCTAACAAACTCCCTCTTTGGTAATCTGTGACAAAACACATAATAAAACAAAATGCTCAAAGTTACAAAGACAGCCCATTACAATAAAAATTGCCCAACAAAAATAATTCAACCTAACTACTATCTATCAGTTGCAAGCATAGACAGCAGCACGATTGAATCAACCTGTATATTCTTGTAACACTTAACAAACACATAAACACATGTGTGGAAAATACAAGTAAAACAAAATAAATTCTTGATTTCACATAACACAAAATAAAAGACATATATCATGAATAATCTCATAAATATAAATCAATAATCACTGTAGCACAATGTGAAACAAGAAATAGAAATAAAACAATAATGTCTTCCCCTATCATATATAATCATAAAAAATAAAGACAACAAAATAAATACATCATGAGCCAAAAAATAAGTACAAAGTGAAGCAACTAGATACAATCTAAAGCTCCAAAACTCCAAAACAACAAAAATCTCGCCATATCTCCATCCATATGTACTCCCTCTTTTTGTGACGAATTGCCAAAGGGCAATCAATACTCATTATCAAAAGGAGGTGGCAGAGGTGACCATCAAAACTTGCTAACTCTACACACAAAGCTTGAAGCTCTATGAGAACGTTCACCAAAAACTAACCATAAGCCGCCTGAATGGTCATGACAGTGTCCAACATACGACGAATGCTAGAATCATCCGAAGTAGAAGGTGGAGGAGCAGCAGCAGCAGTCAGATTAACATACACATCAACAGCTGGATCACCTGAAAAAGGAGGAGGAGGATGAGGTGCAACACCCGAAGAAGACTCAACTCTAGGGTGTTTAGAGCTAGCTCGCATTTGAGCAGCCCTCTGCTTAAGGAAGATGGCACCTATGGGAGCTATAACGTGTATGGGCTCAGAAGTAGGAAACTCATCTAAACCTAAATGTAATAAAATCCGATGAATAAAAACTGGGAAAAAAAAGTATGAGCAGAAGAGCTACTCCTATGAACCTCAACCAAAGAACGAATGAAAAGATGAGGAAAACTTATAGGAGCATTTGTCACAAGAGCATACACAAATGCATATCTCTCGATAGGAATAGTGTGCAAATGAGAGATAGGCTAGATAGAATGGCAAGAAATCCAGAAATACAGATAATGAATCTCGGTTAACTAATGAGAAGTGATCTAAAAATCAGTACCCCACTGAATGGAAGTACCGGTTAGATACGACATAATGTCATTGAGTGAAGGAGATTCAGCATAAGGATAGATAGGATGCTGGACCTTAGGCACCCCAAGAGCAGAGGCCACTACTGAAGGAGTAATGACATACTCTTCACCCCGTATCCAACTTTTCACAAATTGAGTGTTGGAATCATTTGAGTGGATAGAGAGGTTCGAGTAAAACTCTCTGATCAAGGTAGCTGAAGGAGGATGGTCAATATCCATCAAAGGCAACTAGCCCCTGCGCTCAAAATTTATCCTAATCTCTGGGTCAAGCTCATCTAAAATAACTTTTCTCTCAGCCCACACAGATCTAAGAAGGTTCAGCTTCTCATACGTCTCTTGGTTTTTCTCACTCAGAAATTTCTTACTATCAAAAGATGGAGTAGAAGAAGAAGTGGATGTCCTATAGGCTCTAGTCTTCCTAAGAATGATTCTAAAGATTAGAAAGGATAGACAGAAAAGAGACAAAACAGAAAAAATAAAAACCCAATGGCAGACTGCATCAGACACAGTTAGAGCAAACATAATATTGAAAACAACAATCTAGATGATGCATGAACTGTATTAACACATGATGCATGCTTTAATGCAGTGAGAATAGTTCAATTTTAATTTAAAAACACAGAATTTGGCTTGAACATAGAGTTTATATAAAAAACCCCAAATTTTGAAAACCCACTTTCAAAATCCCAACAAATTGATCAATTTATCATTATACAATTTAGATAACAGTATATAATGACAAAATGAATCAATAACACAAGCCAATTTCATCAATTTATGCTTAATTGAACAAATCTCTAATTCGGGTAATTTCAAGTCCTAGAAATTTCAATTTTTTCCAATTCATCAAATTGATCAAATTAAACCATGAAGAACATGTTAATATCATCCACCAACAAAAACCCATTGATCAATTTTAAAAGAAATCATCAAAAATACCCAAAACCCCAAATTTCTATAGGTTCGAAATTTTCCCTTAAATGCATGAAAAATGTGATTAAACCAAAAAAGAAAGGGCAAAATAGTCTTACCGGTGCTAGACGACAAAAACCTTTGAGAAAGATTGAGGGAAAACGACAAAAAAATTGTCTTTGAATCTTGATTGGTCAGAGAGAGAGAGAGAGAGAGAGAGAGAGAGAATAGCTTTTTGAAACTTTTGAAATAGTGAAGAACACGTGAAAAACTTATGTTTTAAAAAAAACTCTCTGAACGATTTTCGATTGGTCGAAAAATAGGTTTGATCGATCAAAAATCTATTTCGATCAATCCAGCACCAATTGAGCCAGGCAGGTTCAAACCAAATTTTTAATCGCAATTTCGATTAGTTAAGCAACAGATTCAATTGATCGAAAATCTGAAAAAATCAAATTTTTGAAAAACAGAGCAATTTAATGCAGAAACTTCTCAAAGCACAATATTTTATGAATAAAATGCATGAGTATGAGATGAAAAGTTTTTCAAAAACCCTTGAATTTAAACCAGATCTTCTAAAAACAAGATTTTTAATTAATTTGTCCTCAAAAACTCAAACATAAAACATATTTTGCATTAAAATCAAGGAATTTTTAATCTTGGATGGCCACAACAAGATTACACACAATACAATGTACCAAACTTAGCAAAGAGCGAAAGAGTAACTTGTGTAATGTGTGCAACTAGCAAGAACTTGAGATACATATGAGGTGATAAGTAAATAGTGATCAATCACAATTTCTACGAAATTCATTACATAAGTTTGAAAGAGACCATCACATAAGTTTGAAAGAGACTATCACCTAAAGAGTTACATCATATAACTCTTAAATCTCCTAGAATAAAAGCTTGCAATTATGTAAGTTTTTTTTTTCTTATAATGTACACACCAATTTTCTTTGATTTGAAACTTATTAAAATAGCCAAGATGTACACACCAATTTTATTTGATTGTGAAGTTATTATAACCCAATAATGCACACACCAATTTTAGCATTTAATTCGAGGTTACATCTTATGTTCTTTTTGTGCATGTGCTACACTTTCTTAAGTACAAAATCTTATGATATGTACTAAGGTGTTCATGATTGGCTAGTAAAAAGTAATGAGATGATTATTTATGCCTTTCTCATTAGGTTCAAGTCCAATAATTAAAGGCATATGAGTTCAAGATCAAGATCATGTGATTCAAAAACTATAAACAACTCCCACACAACATGCACTACAAAGCTCAAACTAGTAAAGTGCAATTAAATAAGCTTATCCAAGCTAAATAAGGTACATAAACATGTTATGTAAAGATAATATGGCCAACCATGATTTCAAATCCAAGAAAAGTAATGCAAAACATATTTTTCTTCCATTTTCCTCCTTTTCTTTTTTATTTATTTATTTTAATTTTATAATTTTTGAAAAGAATTACAAAAACAACCTAGCATGAAATGCATGAATGTTATGCAATACAAATCCTAGAAAAAGAACAAAGAAAGCAAAAACAATAAAGAGGAATGGTCACAAAGAATAAAGAGATGAAACATAAGGACTAAGAAAGCCAAGGATGATTAGGGACACAAAATTACACCAATTACTTGACGAAGTGTCTCAAACTTACTTCTATCAAGAGGTTTGGTAAAGATGTCAGCATTTTGACGTTCAGTTGGGATATACTTAAGAACCACAATCTTTCTTTCAACAAGATCCCTAATAAAGTGATATCTGATCTCTATGTGTTTAAGCTTAGAGTGTTGAACGTGGTTCTTAGAGATATTGATAGCACTAGAATTATCACAATAAACAACTATGGTGTCTTGTGTTATCTCATAATCATTCAAAAGCTTTTTCATTCAAAGAAGCTGTGGACAACAACTTCCAGCAGCAATATATTCTGTTTCTGCAATAGACAGAGAGATAAATTTTTTTTTTTACTCATCTAAGTAACAAGATTGGCTCCTACATAAAAATATCCACTAGTGGTGCTTTTTCTATCATCCAATTACTTGACGAAGTGTCTTAAACTTACTTCTATCAAGATGTTTGGTAAAGATGTCAACATTCTGATGTTCAATTGGGATATACTTAAGAACCATAATCTTTCTTTCAACAAGATCCCTAATAAAGTGATATCTAATCTCTATGTGTTTAGTCTTAGAGTGTTGAACATGGTTCTTAGAGATATTGATAGCACTAAAATTATCACAATAAATAACTATGGTGTCTTGTGTTATCTTATAATCACTCAAAAGCTTTTTCATCCAAAGAAGCTGTGAACAACTTCCAGCAGCAATATATTCTGTTTCTGCAATAGATAGAGAGATAAATTTTTTTTTTTTGCTCATCTAAGCAATAAGATTGGCTCCTACATAAAAACACCCACCAGTGGTGCTTTTTTTATCATCGACATTGACGACCCAATCTAAATAAGAAAATCCAGCAAGAGACATATTTGACTCTTTGCTATAAAACAAACCATAATCACAAGTTCCACTAACATATTTTATGATTCTTTTAACAATATTCAAATGTGAAACTTTAGGATTAGATTGAAATCTAGAACATACACCAACACTAAAAGCAATATCTGGACGAATTGTAGTTAAATACAAAAGGTAACTAATCATGCTTCTATATAATGTAACATCAACAGACTCACCTAAAAGGTCATTGGTTAGCTTTGCATTAGCAACCATTGGTGTTTTAGCATGTGTAGCCTTGTCAAGTCCAAATCTCTTGACTAGATTTCTAGCATACTTTGCTTGGTTGATATAAATTCCAGAATCCGTTTGTTTCACCTGCAATCCCAAGAAATAAGTTAGTTCACCAACCATACTCATTTCAAACATCTTCTTCATTTCATCTACAAAGGATTGAGCAAGATAATCATTTGTAGCACTAAAAACAATATCATCAACATAAATTTGAGCTACTACAAAATAATTCTTATCCTTTCATATGAAGAAAGTAGTATCTACAAATCTTCTTTTGAATCCATGCTTAATGAGATACACGGTTAAACTATCATACCATACCCTAGGAGCTTGTTTCAAACCATAGAGGGCTATCTTAAACTTGTAGACATCATTCGGTCTGTAAGGATCAACAAAACCCTTTGATTGTTCAACATATACCTCTTTTTGCAACATCCCATTCAAAAAAACACTCTTGACATCCATTTGATATAGCTTGAAATTCAAATGACTTGCTCTGGTCAACAATATCCTAATGGATTCCAGTCTTACTACTGGTGTAACAGTATCCTTAGAGTTTGTTAGGTTCTAAGGATTTAGGATCTAAATGTATTAGAACTTTAATGTGTAATGTTGACAAACCATGATCAAAACTTAGAGTCTAGAATTAGGTTGCTCAATGTGTGTTTATGTGTAAAGTTGGAATCGAGTGTATTGCAGGATTTATTGTGTAAATCTGCAAGGCTCGATCGATCGAAAATTAGACTCGATCGATCGAAGCTCATGCAGATTGTTTTTTTGCAGAATTTCTAACTCAGCCTAAGCTCGTATGACGTGTAGGATTTTATGTTTTGCCTTAAGTATAAAAGGAAAAACCCTAGCCACATTTTAGAGTAGTTGTTTATGTTGTGTGTATAAATCTCTTGTGAGATATAGAGGTATTTGCTTTCGTATATACTTAGGGTTTCCAATCTCAAGATCGATGTTGAGAGCTTAGTGATTGCTTCAGTTGCTGCATAAAGAGTTTAAAGAAAACACAAGTAGGAGTACTTGTGGTTGCTGTGAATCCAAGAAAGAAGTAGTTCATGGACTCGGAGTTATCATGTGGTTGTGGTAGTAAGTTTTCTATTCGAGGTAGCAATAGAATGTTAGTGGCCTAAGTCGCTATTGTAAAGTTTTAATTCTTTTATAGAGGATCTGTTTTACCTTGAGGATAGCTAGGTTAAATCCTTTCTAGGTTTTTTACCGATTTGGTTTTCCTAGGTTATCATATTATTGTGTTATTTATTTTCCACACTGTTTCAATGATATGATTTACTTGTGTTAACCTAGATTTGAATAAGTTACTTAAGTTAATCACTTGGCTAAATAACTAGGTTAATCTGTTTGTGTTTAAAGGGTCTAAAAATGTACAATAACAGTGGTTTGTGCATAACTTCTAGATACAATCGTATGTATTTCTAATTAGTTTGCACGACAAGTTTTGCTCTTCTCACACAATGTCTACGAAAGAACATTGCACGCAAAAATTTCAAGAACATTCTTGTTAACGTTCTATAGCAAGGCATAAAAGTTATTAGTTTCTTTCAATATCTCAACAGTGGTATCATTGAACACTTCTTTGCAATGTCATCAATTTGATATTTGTTTTTTTATTTTATTTATTTATTTATTTTATTTTTTAACTTTATCATCGAATGAATTGGTTTATTTAAACTAATACCGCTACAATCATACCAAAATCATGAAATATTAACTATGGGGGGAAAAGGGCCCAGCCCAACATAATGGGCCGAAAGCCTATAGGAGAGCTATTTTACGACCGAGAAGAAGGAGATGGAAAAGCAGGGCCCATCTGGAAGTGAGACCCTCAGAAGAAAGAATTATTGCAATCCGAAGAGGATATCTCCTGTCCGAAGAGGTTGTAATCCTCTAACGCAAATATTATAAATCAATTGAGTGTGTGAAAGGCCAAAATGACCTTCCGAGGACTCCATTTGAACAAGATAAGCTCTGAGTATACTGGGAGACGATAAGGATGGAGAAATATCTAAGGGGAAAGCTGCTACCACTGTATTTAATACTCTGCAGCAACTTTTCTGGCCGCATTTATGTGGAGAAGATCCCTGAACAGTGCATCCTAACCTACCGCCACTCACACAGAGCTAAAAGAAGATGCTTGACGTGACATGTACTCAAGCAAACTCGTGGATGAGGAACAAGTGGACGATGGAGATGAGGAGAAGGGTGGCTATATAAAGGAAGGAGGCTCCTAACGAGAAGGGGGAGGGAGAAGAACAGAAAAAAGAAAGAGAGAACTTGACTGTAACCTTAAGACCTTTGTTCATCAGATAAACAATAATATAGCTCTTCGAATTTTCAGGTTTTACGTGTAAATTCATGTTGGCTTGTGTTTGAAAGTTGTGATTCGTTGTTGTCAATCCAATACTTAACCTAACTCTTTCACCTATACTCTACAAATTTATTGTTTTGGGCTTGGGCCAAAAATCCTAACCCTACAATTGGCGCCGTCTGTGGGAAGAGCTTGAGTGTAAGGGGAAGTAGCAGTAGTTGATCATGGCTGAACCAGGGC
The DNA here is from genome assembly GCF_002906115.3 of Quercus suber. NCBI lineage: Eukaryota > Viridiplantae > Streptophyta > Magnoliopsida > Fagales > Fagaceae > Quercus > Quercus suber. The sequence continues at coordinate 741,841 of NW_027069540.1, forward strand.
AACAACCGGCAGAGTCTGGGGCGTCCCAACATATTGATCCTTTTCTCAATTTGGAGCGGAGGCAAGACCGTGAAGGCAGTGTGCATACTACACACACTGAACGAACTCAACCTCGTGGCGAAAGTCATGTTTCTCATGCAGAGAAAAATAGCATGCAAATAGAGATTGAAAGGTTAAGAACGGAGTTGCGTCATGCGAAAAGAAAACGTGCTAGCTCGCACTCTGATGACGACTCGGATGACGGATAAGACATCACCTATGAGCAGAGGTCTCGAACTCCAATCAGCGAATCTTTTTCATATGAGGATGAGCACCCTCGTAAGAAGCAACCTCAAAGGCCACCACATGGAGGGGTGGGCAATGATGCCATGTGCAAGGCTTTGAATCAAATCTCCAGGTCACCTTTCACGTGCAGGATTGAAGGAGCGAAACTTCCTCGGCATTTTAATCAGCCAACCTTTACTACTTACAATGGTAAAACTGACCCTGTGGAACATGTGAGCCATTTTAACCAAAGGATGGCTGTCTACTTCAGAGATGAAGCTCTGATGTGCAAGGTATTCCCTTCTAGTCTTGGACCCGTGGCCATGAGGTGGTTTGATAACCTGAAAGCAGACTCTATTGATTCTTATCAAGAGCTCACTCAAGCTTTCGGTTCACGTTTTGTCACATGCCGAAGGGTGGCCAGACCCTTGTCTTCTCTGCTATCCTTAAGCATGCGTGAGGGCGAGTCACTTTAGGCGTATTCGGATAGATATTGGGAGATGTTTAATGATATGGAGGGCAACTTTGATGCAATGGCCTTAGAGACGTTTAAGCTGGGTCTTCCCACTGATCATGGTTTAAGAACATCCTTGTCCGGCAAGCTTATCACTAACATGCGTCAACTTATGGACCGTATTGAGCAATATAAAAGGGTTGAAGAAGATCAACAGCAAGGGAAGGGTAAGGATAAGGTGACCCCCCAGGATAGGAAGGACTTCAGGTCAGATCGTTATAACAACAATAAGCTGAGGAGAGATTTCACCGGGCAGTCAGGCTCAGCAAATGCTCAAGCAGTCAATACAGTGTTCAAAGAGCTCGTTCATCAAGTCCTGGAAAAGATCAAGAACGAGTCATTCTTTAGGTGGCTGAGTAAAATGGTAGGGAACCCTGAGAGGCGCAATCACAATCTCTATTGTCAATACCACCAAGACCATGGGCATACCACTGAAGACTGCAGAAGCTTATGGGATCATTTGGACCAGTTGGTCCGTGAAGGCAGGTTGAGGCATCTTTTGTACCACTCCAGTGGCCAAGGGGGTCAAGTGAATTTTGAGTCCGAAAAGAGAGATTCTACGAAACCCCCATTAGGTACCATTAACGTCATTTTCGCAGCGCCAGGAAGAACAGGGTCCTGGCCGACCAAGGTTATGTCAGTGGCTCGGTTGCCAGTAGGGGATATTGGCCGAGATCCGAGGAGCTCTAGATAGGCTGCCCCGCCCGTTTTAGGCTTTTCGGACGAAGATAAAGCTGGGACCATTCAGCCTCATGACGACGCTTTGGTAGTCACACTTAGGATCGGAGGATATGATGTGAAGAGGGTGATGGTGGACCAGGGAAGCGAGCTGGAGATCATGTATCCTGACCTCTTCAAGGGGCTGAACCTCACGCTTGATAACTTAACTCCATACTGTTCTCCCCTAGTCAGCTTCAAGGGAAGGATGGTTACTTCGAACAGACAGATACGGCTGCCTGTACAGATTGGCTCAGAAGTAGTTGAGGTGGACTTTATTGTGGTAGATGTCTATTCCCCTTATACGGCGATTGTAGCTAGGCCTTGGTTACATACACTAGGGGCTGTTTCCTCCACTCTGCATCAGAAAGTCAAATATCCTTTCGAAGGGCGCGTTTGTGAGATCTGCGGAGATCAATCCTCGGCTAGGCAATGTTTGGTGGCTGCCATACAACACGAGCTTGAGATTGAATCCTCAGCCAGGGCGGAGGGAAACCTATAGTAGTTAAAGGGTTGGTTGTCACCCGTTGAGGGTCATGATGAAGGCGTTAAATGCGAGGACTTAGTACAGGTTTTAATTGGGACCAATCCTGAGAGATATTTTCAAATCGGATTTCAAATACCTCAACCAGAGAAAGAAGAGCTAATTGACTTCCTTAAAAGAAATATTGATGTATTCGCCTGGAGTACTTATGAAGCCCCAAGAGTGGACCCGGAGTTCATTTGCCATCATTTGAGGGTTAACCCTCTGAGTGTACCAAAGAAGTAATCTCCTCGGCAGCCATCCAAAGAGCATGCTGATGCAGTCAAGGAAGAGGTGATGAAGCTCAAACAAGCTGGGGCTATTAAAGAAGTTTTTTATCTCGAATAGTTGGCAAATACTGTGGTGGTAAAAAAGAAAAGTGGAAAGTGGAGAGTTTGTGTGGACTTCACAGACTTGAATAAAGCTTGTCCTAAGGATCCTTTCCCTATGCCAAAAATTGATCAATTAGTAGATGCTACTGTTGGCCATCCTCGGATGAGTTTCTTGGATGCTTTCCAAGGTTACCATCAGATACCATTAGCCCCAGATGACCAGGAGAAAACCGCTTTTGTTACCCCCATTGGTAATTACCACTATAAAGTGATGCTGTTTGGTCTGAAAAATGCAAGTTCTATTTATCAACGAATGATAACCAAGATGTTTGAATCACAATTGGGCAAAAGCATTGAGGTCTATATAGATGACATGGTGGTTAAAAGCAAGGTTATTTCTGAGCATTTGAAGGGTCTTGATAACGTTTTTGAGACCCTGAGGAGACATAAGTTGCGCTTGAACACGTCGAAGTGCTCATTTGGTGTGGGATCAGGCAAATTTTTGGGTTACATGGTAATACACAGGGGAATTGAGGTCAATCCTGATCAGATAAAGACTATTCAAAATCTGTAGCCTCCTCGAAATCCGAAAGAGGTCCAGAAGTTAACGGGGATGACAGCTGCTTTGAACCGATTTATCTCGAGGTCCGCGAATAGATGTAAACCCTTCTTCTCGCTGATGAACAAGTAGAAGGGATTTGAATGGACTGAAGAATGTGCCTCGGCTTTCCAACAACTTAAAGACTACTTGTCTCGGCCACCAATTATGTCTAGCCCTGAACCAGATGAGGTCTTATTTGCCTATATCGCAGTGGTCCCCCATGCTGTAAGTTTAGTGCTGATAAGAGTGGATCAAGGTGTACAAACGCTGGTCTACTGTGTAAGTAAGTCTCTACATGAAGCCGAGATCAGATACTTGCCATTGGAAAAAGCCATTTTGGCAGTAGTACTTGGAACACAAAAATTGCCCCACTACTTCCAAGCACATACTGTTGTTGTGCTCACGCAACTCCCACTTAAGACAGTACTCCGAAGTGTCGATTATACAGGGAGGATAGCCAAGTGGGGCACTATTCTAGGAGCTTTTGATATCAAGTATATGCCTCGCACTTCAGTTAAAGGGCAGATCCTTGCGGATTTGGTGGCCGAGTTCACGGAGCCCAGTTTAGAAGAAGTAACGATAAAGAGAGACATGGATGGAAAATCGGTCGGCATGATTTCTCAACAAGATCCTGCCCGTTGGGAAGTGTACGTAGACGACGCTGCGAACCAGAAAGGTTCTGGAGTGGGGCTGGTCTTGATATCTCTAGAAGGAATCATCATTAAAAAGTCACTAAGGCTGGATTTTGGCGCGACCAATAATGAGGCAGAGTATGAAGCCTTATTGATGGGAATGGCTATGGTCTGAAGAATGGGAGGAAAGGCGGTGGAGTTGTTCTCGGATTCAAGATTAGTTGTGGGCTAAGTACAAGGGGAGTTTGAAGCGAAGGATGAAAGAATGCAAGGATACTTGAATCGAGTCAAACGTCTGCAGATGGAATTCGAATTTTTTAGCTTGCTACATGTTTCTAGAAGTAGTAACGCGCATGCAGATTCTTTGGCCATACTAGCCACCTCTTCGGAACAAGACTTGCCAAGAGTTATCCTCGTCGAGGATCTCCATGAGCCCATCGAAGCAGGAAGGGATGCAGTTCGAGTGCACCAGATTCGAGAAAGTTTCTACTGGATGGATCGCATAATCGAATTCTTGAAGGATGACACCTTGCCAGAAGAGCGGGGAGAGGCTGACAAGATCCGAAGGAAGGCTACCAGGTTTTGGCTATCCGAAGACCGAAAATTATACAAACGTTCCTACTCAGGACCATACCTATTGTGTATTCATCTAAAGGCGGCTGAGTTGCTACTAGAGGAATTGCATGAAGGAATTTGTGGGAGTCACATTGGAGGCAGGTCATTAGCCCACCGAGCCCTTACTCAAGGGTATTGTTGGCCGAACATGCAAAAAGAAGCCCATAACTATGTAAAGAAGTGTGATTAATGTCAGCGATTCACACCGAACATACACCAACCAGGTGGAGTCCTCAACCCACTATCTAGCCCGTGGTCGTTTGCCCAATGGGGTTTGGACATAGTGGGTCCATTCCCCAAGGCTGCAAGAAACAAGAAGTACCTTCTGGTCGGTACAGACTATTTCACGAAATGGGTCGAAGCCGAGCCTCTGGCCAATATCCGAGACGTGGATGTGCAAAAATTTGTGTAGAAAAGTATTGTCACCCGTTTCAGAGTTCCTCATACTCTCATTTCGGACAACGGCTTACAGTTCCACAGTAACGCATTTCGGAGTTATTGTAGCGAACTAGGAATCACGAACAGATACTCTACTCCTTCCTATCCTCAGGGGAATGGGCAAGCTGAAGCAGTTAATAAAGTTATAGTTAATGGGTTAAAGAAGAGGCTGGACGACGCGAAGGGTAAGTGGGTCGAAGAGTTGCCACACGTGCTCTGGGCTTATAGAACTACACCTGCAGATCTACTGGAGAGACTCCTTTTTCAATGACTTATGGGGCTGAAGCTGTCATTCCTTTGGAAACAAGTTTCCTAACTTTAAGAACTAGCTTGTTCAGTCCGGCCAGCAATGATGAGCTCTTAGAAGCAGGCTTGGATTTGATCGAAAAAAGAAGAGAAAGTGTAATGGTTCGGCTGGCACATTACTAGCAGAAACTTAGGCAGGGCTATGATGCCAACGTCAAGCTAAGACCCTTAGAACCTAGTGATTTGGTACTCAGGAAAGTCGTCGGCACTGCGAAAAACCCAACCTGGGAAAAATTAGGACCAAACTGGGAGGGACCATATCGCATTACTTCATGTGCTGGCATTGGGGCATATTTCCTAGAGGACTTGGATAGTCATGTAATACCACGCCCCTGAAATGTAAATAACCTCAAGAGGTACTATTATTAATCGAATCGTTTCTTTGTTCATTATGATAACTTGTCACTCCTTATTGGTTCTCTAAGTGTTTAAACTTAAACCCAATCATGCCTGTAGTCCTCGGACCAGATGATTTTGGGTTAATTAACACTCCTTATTGGTTCTCTAAGTGTTTAAACTTAAACCCAATCATGCTTGTAGTCCTCGGACCAGATGATTTTGGGTTAGTTAACACTCCTTATTGGTCCTCTAAGTGTTTAAACTTAAACCCAATCATGCCTGTAGTCCTCGGATCAGATGATTTTGGGTTAGTTAACATTCCTTATTGGTTCTCTAAGCGTTTAAACTTAAACCCAATCATGCCTGTAGTCCTCGGACCAGATGATTTTAAGTTAGTTAACACTCCTTATTGGTTCTCTAAGTGTTTAAACTTAAACCCAATCATGCCTGTAGTCCTCGGACAAGATGATTTTGGGTTAGTTAACACTCCCTATTGGTTCCCTAAATACTTATGCTTAAACCCAATCGTGTTTGTGATCTTTGGACCAGGTGATTTCTAGTTAGTTAATACTGTTGTGCTGTTTTTAATACTGAGTTATTTTTAGAATAAATCTTGCCTGGCATTACTGACTCTGTTTAGTGTCAACTTTAAACCTGTGTTAACATTCCTAAGTATACATGCAAAAGGATTTGTCCACTCTTATAATATTTGTTACGGCCATCCTTTAACAGTAACCTTTATGTATTGTCTTCTTCGGAACCAATTTTAATTGCATATATTGTCAGCAAGACAGAGTAATTATGTTTGCCTCCATTGCTATAATTACAAAGTGAAGTTACTTGTAACAAAAGAAAACCATACAGCATGCAACAAATACACAAAAGCCAAAAGAAAAACTATTTCATTGATCAAAATAAGACAGTTTACAACCCCCTGCAAAAAGGGGGGAACAAAAAAAAAAAAAAACAACAACAACAACAACAAAACAACTAAAACCTAAGTTTTTGTTGGGGCTTGGTCTTGGGGATCCGAGGGTGTTTTCTTTCCTTCCAAGACGTCGTCCTTCTCCTAATGTGGCTCAGTAGGGGGGCCTTGATCACCTAGCTGGCTGGAATCTTTGGTAGGCTCAAGGATGACTGGGGGAGCTTGGTCGACCAAAGGCTGCTCCGAGACCTCTAGAAGTTGTGTTGGAGGAGGGGCGTCAGCCTCTGGAAGCTGTCGGATGTCTGCGTCATAAAAGATATTCTCAGGTAGCCTCAGCTCCGAGTCAACAGGCACTCCAGCAGCATCTAGCGCCTTGCCCCAGGTCATGTCGCAGTAATCCCGAGCGACTGAAGCGAATTACTCAGTAAGACCCTTCTTCGTCGTCTCCACTCCTAGTTGGTAGGACGCTTTCTTTTTGGCCTCGGTCGCCTCCTTGGCTAGCTGAGCGTCCCTCTGAGCCTCTTTGGCCTTCAGGAGTTCGGCGTGAAGCTCCTTCTCAGTTGCCAGATTTTTCTGAGTCTCGTTCAGCAGCTTGCGTTGGGCTTCGGCCTGGGTCTCAGCATTTCTAAGACCAGCATGGAAGCTATCCCTTTCTTGGGTCACTCCCTTTAGCTGTTCCGAGATCTGAGAGACCTCATCCTTTAGGCTACCTAATGCCTTTTCCGCCTCGGATCTAGCCTGGGCCTCTGCTTGGGCTTCCACGTAAGCCTTTCGATTCCATTCTTCGGCCACAAAGACTTGCTGGGTAATCTGAACAAATAAGGTAATAGTGTTAGCATAAAAATATAGGAAATTAATATTGTAACCAAGGAGTCGAATGAGCATACTTACCATGGCCAAGTCCCTCTTCAGGGACATAAAGAGATCATACTGGCTGAAGCGCCTGTATGACTCCATGTCTCGGGGGAGGAGCAGTGGTTGCTCCAGTGCTTCGGCTATAAGTCCAACTCTACCCCTATCGTAATTCCTGACAGAGGTCTCCTAGGAAAAAGGAACGCCATCAAGTTCCAGCCTGGGAGACCACGTGCGTTGCCCTCGGCGCACGTCGGCCACTGGGGGCTCTTCCCTGCTTTCTACAGAAGAGGCCCTCTTGCTGCGGTGGTCCTTTCCCACCTTCTGCTACTTGGCCTTTGGTGGTACCACACCTCCCGCTACTCGGGCTCGATAGGCCTCTTTTTCTTCAAGTTCGGTATCGGTTTCAAAGCCGGATCAGAGACTTGGGGTGGGGGTAGAGGTGGAGGTAGATTCACCGCTGGCCGAGAGGTCCCCGTCCCCTTGGACTCAGCTTTATTACCCCTTTTCTTCAAAAGGAGCTTCAAGTCAGACATTTCTTCTTCTTCCTTTAAAGAGTCCTCAGGGATTGTAGTCAGTAGCAGGGGTGGGCAGATGCAAGATTGCCTGTCAATTTCCTCCTCGGAATCTGAAGAGGGTATTATCTGAACCCCCCCTAGAGTCTCCCCTTCAAATCTAAACTTGTCAATCTGCTCCTCTAATGAAGTGGATGAGGAGCCGACCCTTTCACCTGCGGCCGCCGGTTCGAGAGGGACTTGTTGAACTGGTTGGATTAGTAAAGGAAGACCCTGGGGGTTGGGGTGTGGAACAGGTGCGAGGTCGTATGGGGCCAAAAAGTTTTTCCGAGCAACGTCTATTCGCCGTAGTCGGTGATCACCTTGTGTAATGGCGTTGCCAGCTGGCTGGATGTCTGCCTTCTTGGGCGTGTAGCCGAGTATGAGTGGGATGGATTGCAGCTGTCCGTCCTCACTTATGAATATCTCCGAGTGTAGGAGGTAATTGAGGGCGGGGGCGTTGATAAGGCTGAGCTGAGGAGCAGTATGTGCCTTATCTATAAAACAAACAAACGGGTCGGGTCATAAAATTGAAACAAGGTGATATAAAAAAGAATAGGCTATGGAAAATGAAGGCCCTAAGACTATTGTTAGAGACTCTAAGAAGTCACACCTGGCTCTCCTGGCTCAGTCGGACAGTGTAGACCGTCATGCCATGTGCCCGAGATGATTAAATAGTCGTCTTTCATCCCTTTATTCGATTTGGGAAGGCAGGAGAACAGTCTAACGACGCCGGATCAGGATTTAAGATAGTATCCCGCCCCTTTTTGGCTATGACATTCATAAATGTATGCTAAGTCATGTCAGGTCAGCCCTAGTCCTAACTATTCGTTCAAGGCATCGATGACCCATAATATCCTAAAGGTGTTGGGCGCGCACTGCTCATGAGAGAGCCTGTGGTTGCGAAGATAGTTTAAGGTGATGGAGCCCATTAGGAGGGTCATTCCCCCTTCAATGAAGGCTATCATTGGGATAACGACCTCTCCTTCTCTTCGGGCCGTTAATATCTTCTCTGGAGGGCAATACCTCAGATTTACCCCCCGCGGGATACCATAATTTCGCTTGAATTCCTTTATCAACGCCGGACTATTGACGAGATGTTGGAATTTGCTCATTTCTAAGGGAATCACTGAAGCAATGAACAGAAGAAGGGTTTTGAGGGAAGAAAACGTTAGCTGAGAAGAAAATAAAGGATCAGGAGGCGCCGAAACTTACACAAACAGGATTTGAGTAAAATCCCTAAGCTCGAAATGGACTCTTTGTAGATCCTGGAGGCAAAAAACGCAGAAATCAGAAGAGGCGTGAAAGGCTTTCGAAGGAAAGGACTCTCTGGGTGCTCTGAGAATGCTTTGGGTACTCTGAGAATGTGTAAAGTAAAGAAAAATAACCTCCTTCAGAGGTTTATATACGGAGACAGCTGAAACGGTGTCATTCATTCCATCCAAATCCCGAAGAAGAACCTTGGCCGTTTGATCAACGACCCACCGTTGGATGCAAATGACAAAAAGCCGCTGGAGTAATTAATACAGCGCTTTGGGAATATGGGACCGACAGCGGCAATAATGAAGCGCGCGTCTCTATGCCCGCGCGCGTGTAAACGGGGGTATTTATGACTTCCCCCTTTTAAATTTCTTTATTTTTCCTTATTTTTATCTTTTTTTCCTTGCGTGGCAGATCAAAATCTTACCTTTTCTCCTCGGATGCGAGGGAAAAATTAAAATTTTGAGGGGCTATTGTGGGGGGAAAAGGGCCTAGCCCAACATAATGGGCCGAAAGCTCATAGGAGAGCTATTTTGCGACCGAGAAGAAGGAGATGGAAAAGGCAGGGCCCATCTGAAAGTGGGACCCTCAGAAGGAAGAATTATTGCAATCCGAAGAGGATATCTCCTGCCCGAAGAGGTTGTAATCCTCTGATGCAAATATTATAAATCAATTGAGTGTGTGAAAGGCCAAAATGACCTTCCGAAGACTCCACCTGATCAAGATAAGCTCTGAGTATGCTGGGAGACAATAAGGATGGAGAAATATCTAAGAGGAAAGCTGCTTCCACCGTATTTAATACTCTGCAGCAGCTTTTCTGGCCGCATTTATGTGGAGAAGACCCCTAAACAGTGTATCCTAACCTACCGCCACTCACACAGAGTTAAAAGAAGATGCTTGACGTGACATGTACTCAAGCAAACTCGTGGATGAGGAACAAGTGGACGATGGAGATGAGGAGAAGGGTGGCTATATAAAGGAAGGAGGCTTCTAACGAGAAGGGGGAGGGAGAAGAACAGAAAAAAGAAAGAGAGAACTTGACTGTAACCTTAAGACCTTTGTTCATCAGATAAACAATAGTATAGCTCTTCGGATTTTCAGGTTTTACGTGTAAATTTATGTTGGCTTGTGTTTGAAAGTTGTGATTCGTTGTTGTCAATCCAATACTTAACTTAGCTCTTTCACCCATACTCTACAAATTTATTGTTTTGGGCTTGGGCCACAAATCCTAACCCTACATTAACTATGATATTGGCATGTTAAGTATGCAAAATATGAATATTTTAATTAACCTTAATTGAGTTTTCAAACATATTCTTTTCAACCCTTACTCAAATTCACGATCCCAAAAATAGGGCTTAGTCTAGGGAAAACTCGACACATTTTGGGGTCAGATGCAAATGTAAAATGTATTATTATTTAATATTTTATAAGCATATTAGAAAATAAAAATCCAACATTTTTATATAATTTAATACATTGATCAGACTATTTTCATATATTTATAAAATGTATTTTAAAACTTTTAATTCTAAGAATATTGAGACAATCAATATTAGAACAAATATTATATTTTAAATGGTCACTATCCCTCTTAATAATGTTTGATTTAAGTTATTGAGCAATTGATTTCAATAATGAATTTGTCTTGACAATTATTAATTCTAATATAAATTTTGATAGAGTGAGAAAGGAGGAGTGAAATTTTTGGGAGATTAAAAATTTGTACTCTCTTAAACTACTAAAAATATAGTATAACATATTAATAAAATGTTGACTATTTAAAAAGAGTTTAATATTTTAAAAACAATTTTTGGTCCTTAATTAAAATTTTTTACATCCTATGACAAATAGACAAGACATTCTACCATACAATAGAAGATGTTTTTTTTCTTTTTTTTCCTTTTTATAAATTTTTTTCCTAAGTGAGAGGTCTTACATTTTTATTATAGTATTTTCAATACTATAAGACAAATAGATATATTATATTTTAAGGTGTCTTTTCTATCTGAGATCGCATTAAGCCATTGCCTAATAAATGGCTTGAGCCACCCCTGTTCTAGGAAAAAATATTTTGTATTATATGATACCATATCATCTATAATAAAATCCAATAAACGAGAGATATGTGTAAAAAAATAACTACCTACTAACACATGTCTTTTAATTGTTAGTGAGTTAGTTATTTTTTGTTGATATGTATTATACTTATTGAATTTTGATATTGCTCACATGGTATTATTTAATACCAAATACATTTTCTTGTCCTAGAGAGCAACATTATCATTCTTTTAAAGTTGATAATTCGTGGGGTAATTGGAAAATTAGTGCCAATGCCAAAATAACGAGGAGGGTACATGAACAGTAAAAATATTCTGATTTTTCAAAATGATTATAAACGCGGGGTTCTAGTCTTCTATGGAGTCCTGGTTGAAGAAAAATATATCATTAGGATGTTAATATTAATGACACACTACACCGACTTAATATTTCTAGAGTCTAGTTCAAGTTGAAAACGTAAATTCTGTAATTATTAATGAGATTAAACTTTTATAATCTTATCTATATAATATTTATTGTTACAGAGTTAGCATTGTACTATGAGTCTTGTTTAATATAAACTGTAAACAATACTATATATATATACACACGTGAGTTGTGTGTGTGAAAAGGCATTGTTGAATATATAAGACTCAAACTCTAAGGAAAGCTCTGAGATAAAAAAGATGAAGAAAAAGATGAAGAAGGCTGATGATGATCACTCCGAGCAGCATCAACAACAGAAGATTGGTCGAATCTATCACATGAACCAATCAGCGGAAGAATATTATGGTGGACTCATGCAACAATATGAACAACTGCTTGGACTTTCTGAAGGGCAATATAAACAACGTGAAGCTCAATTACATTATGAACTTTTGCGAGCTGATTATTCTTTTCTTTCAACGTGGATTAGGAATAACCCTAGTGCCAATGCCATTGATGATGGTGGAGAACAACAACCACAAGGTCAACAACAACAGTAACAACAAAGGCATGAGGTTTTCAATTGGGTCATCTTAGTGGAGTTAGAAGTTTTTTATTTATTTTTTATTTATTGGATTACAATATATGTAGAAGTCTTGCACAACATTTGGCAATTAATATGATTTTTTTTTCTTTCATTAATTAAGTTCTTATGTTATATATATATATGTATGTATATGTTCATACAGTGTGACTGTGACAATTGATAGAAACATATTTTTTTAATTAAATTTGAGCAGTGGTGGCTCTAAATTTTTTTTCTAGGGGATCATTAAGAAAGTTAAATTAAACAAAAGTTTAATTAAAAAAAAAAAAAACTTAATACATTAAGTTATCAAAAAAAGAAAAAAAAAAAAACACCCATGCATGAAATTTTACAATTTCTTTTTACGAGTTTTCATATTTTGAAATCAACTCATGATAATTTATTATCAGTTTAATTATCTATTGTCAATGTAAGTATGATCATTTTATTTTGTTAAATTTGCATAGTAGTTTTGTTTTTATGAAATTGTGGTTATATATTTGTCATTTTTTTTATAAAAATATTTTAAACTAAAAGAAAAAACTCAACTCCACTTGCACTATACAATTATTAATTCACACAACCACACTCATCCATACATAAATAATACACTAAATTGTTATTTGATTGTGGGATAAGTTGATATGTGATTAGAGTGTGTAAGATTTAAAATATGATTTAAATTAGTAAAGCAATATTATATACACACACACATATATATATATATATATATATATTCAAGTTAGGGGTTCATTTGAACTCCTGAAATGTATGTGCAGCCACCCCTGAATTTGAGTGAAACTTAGGTATACTATATTAAGTTTTTTAATTAAATTCAAACACTTAATATATTTAAAAAAAAAAAAAAAAAAAAAATTATATTATATATATATATTATGGAAGTTGTATATATAAAAAAGAAAAATTAATCTTTTTATTTTTTACTGACAAATTATGTATAGGGATAATTAATAAGGATTTTATTTTTTGTGCCTGGCCAACATACAAAGAAAACAAAGAAAAAAGGTTTAGTAGTTGAATACGATTTGGCGATTAATAGCTTCAGCTTCATCTAAACTTCCAGTGTTTTTCTAGTAACTTCCTTCTTGTAATTCAAAAAAAAAATTTGATTATGATCGTTGAAAATTTGAAATAACATTCACATAAAATTATATTTTATGAATTTATTTTGGGGTATATATATATATATATAGAGTTGGGTTTAAATAACACTTGAGCTTTGTTTGAATCACATTTTAGCGTTCGCGTTTCTGCATTTTGCGTTTTTTTTTTTGTTTTTTTTATTTTTGCCAGCGTCTCTTGCATTCTTCATTGGACATGAACAGTGCATTAAGGTAGAGCTACAATGCTGAACAGTGTTTTCAGCAATGAACAGTAATTAGAAATTATTTTTTTATTATTTTCAGTAATAAGTTTTCAGTTTTTAGCAAAATAAGCAATATCCAAATACATACTTTGTGTAACTCTAAGTAATAGTACACTACCCAATAACTTGTTATAGAATTCTTATTTTGAAAATTCCACCGTTGAATTACATATTCTATATATTCTTAACAATCATGCCAATTTTCATGTTAATTAGATGTTATTTACTATTTGATCCATAAATTCATCTTTTAAGCATTATTTTAAACTACAAAAACTTGAATTTAAGAAATTGATTGATGACATGGTTATTAATTTTTTATTACCTTGAAATTTTGCAAGCATGGAGAATATATGAAGATAATATAATCTAACGGTAGATTTATCAAGATTTGCATTTAATTAAAAAAATATTGAGTGGTGTAATATTACTTAAAGTTATACTAGATGTAACTTGAACCCAACTCATATATATATATATAAATGAGATTAAACTCTAAAATAATTATATATATATATATATTTTAATGAACTAATTATATATTATTTCATCATAGACTTGTAATATAAGTAGAAAACTTTGTTTGTATACCAAGTATAATTGATTTTGAACCTTTAAGTCCTTGACTTGAATTGAGCAGTTGAGCTAATACTATAGAATATTCATATTATTTTGCACATTAGAATATTCATTATTTTGCACATTCAAACTTCATGTACCCAAAAAAAAAATGGTACTTTAGCTTTATGATAAGAAAAATCATCATGGTATAGAAGTTATAGATTTAAATTCTACCGTACTTAAGAAAAAAATATATATTCTTAATATTTGTTGACAAATATACAAAAATATAGGAGTTGTAGAATAGCATTAATCTGGGACACTGATTTTATTATACGCGGAAAACGAGGTCCAAGAGTGAGATCGATTCCTTCTAGCCGGGAAACTCTCTCATTAATTCTTAATATAAAAATGAAAAGAAGAATGTGACATGAACCCATAACAATAAATTAAAAATATATATTAATAGAATCTAGTTGCTTCTCTAATTGAACTTGATTATTTTGAATTTAATTTTCTTTAAATATATATATATATATATAACGCTATTTATGGGTCAATGCAATCAAGTGTTTGTTTGTTTGATTTTTCAATGTAGTTGATGGTCAAGAAAAGGCAGATTGTCAAAGATGGTTCACATCACCACATCGAATTCTAGTCCTTGATGGGATCCAGGTGATTATCACACTTATCCTGAGTAGTTGTCATTATTGGGAGGCTGTTGATTGGCTTTTCTTCCATTGTTGTAGCCTTGCATTTTTTTTATTTATTTTTTATTTTTGTGTGTGTGTAAAAAGATGATATCACGTAATTCTTGGCTTTTTGGGGGTGATTATGGATGCTGCTCTAGTCTTCTGCTCAGTGGAGATCCAAGTATGAAAGCTGTATTCTTAGAAAGTAGAAGAAAAAAGTCATTGAAGGGGAATAGATCTAATTACCAATTTCTTTTAGGTAGAGTCAATTGAAGCCAAGAGTTTGTCATGCTACATGGCTGCAACTCAGTCACCTGATATTTCTTTTCTCTTCTGACATAAAAGACACCTATATTAGTAGTTAATACATACATATATAAATATGCAAGACAGAAGCAAAGCATGAATTCTGTTAGGTTTAATAAAACTGTTGCAACAAAAGATTGGAAATAATTGAAATCTCTTTCATCTCTTCCCTATTATTTGTTAAATGCACAAAATTCCATAAAGGTTTATTAGTGCTGCTTTATACAATAAACATGACATGTTAACTGAAGATTCCTAACTCCTAAGATGCTGTTTGTTATCCCGGTTACAATTACAGGCAATTGAATTTAGGAACCTTATTGAATTTTGTATCACTAATTCAAAGGTGTTATTCACTGCAGGATCCTGGAAACCTCGGTACATTACTCAGATCAGCTATGGCCTTTAAATGGGTAAGGAAATAAGTTGCAATTTCGAAGTATCTGCCTTCTTTATACTTTTTTATGTTTTTCCACAACCTTTCTGATGTTATATTTTGTGGATGCTTCTCCAACTTGCATTGCTGAACTTCAGTTGTGTTAAAAGCTTTGATGTAAAGTGCTATTTCTTTTCATCATTAAGGAATCAGTTTGACTCCCAACAATCATTGCTGCAAATTGATGTTAGTTGATGATTGCTTACAGGTTTCCTTTGGCTGCCTGTAGAATGCATTAACCCTGATGGTCTCATTATTTTAAACTTCAAAATGATAATTGTCACAAGCAATAACAGTTTAAGGGTTACACTTACATATTGAGACTCAACAATCTTTCCATTCTGTTGTACGATGTCCCACTCCTTTTACTGAACAGAAAGATCAATGATTAACCATACACTATTATGAATACTATTACTTAATGCAACTCTTTTCATGCATTTCTTGCCTATCATGAACTATTGTTCTTCATCTATATTTTAGAAGGAAGTCTAATATTGGGGCTGCTGTCCAACAGGGAGGTGTTTTTCAACTTCCTGGCTGTTGTGATCCGTTTAATGAGAAAGCACTTCGAGCTAGCCGAGGAGCCTCCTTTCAGCTCCCTATAGTTTCTGGTGACTGGGTTCATCTTGAAGCCCTTATAAATGAATTTCAAATGAAGGTGCTGGCTGGCCATCCAGAGAGTACTGGAAATTTAAAGCCAGTTGCTTGGCTTTCTCAAGAGCTAGCAGATTCTTTTGTAGATGTGCCATTGTGCTTTGTATTGGGTAGTGAAGGAAGTGGCCTTTCGGAGAAATCTTTGCAGGTTTGTGAGCTTGTGAGCATTCCAATGGCTGGAGAGTTTGAGTCTCTGAATGTTTCAGTGGCAGGAGGGATTTTCTTGTATATGCTTCAGCCTAGGAATCAGAGATGTGTCTGATTCTTGTTCTCTTTCTGTTAATGCTATAGGAACTACGGAGAGTAACGTGCATGAGCCTTTGATTTTGAGTTGCTACATTATCGAAGATAAAAGAGTCTTCCTCTATTTGTTTCATTTGTAATATAGATGGATGTTAAAATTGTAATTACAAATGCTGTGCAGCAAAATTGAATGATATAATTTCCTAGGAAGGTTTTGAGATGCTTTGAGTTAATCACCGACGCAAAGAAATGCTTAGCATTTGACTTGCCGGCCGAGTCACTGGACACACACACAGCCTTTCACGTGTATCTAGAGTTTCTGCACCTAATCTCTCAATTCACCATCATATCAGATACACCCTAGTGAATTTGAAGAAGTGTGTTGCTGTCAATTGGTGATCAAGTTGAAGCCATGACATTAACGTAGACAAGTTGTGAAATATTTGAGGTGATCCATGAAGTCGCAAGTGGGAGGTTTGTATTGGTGAAATCCATATTAGAAGAGTCCAACCGAGTTGGAGTTGTGTGGTCAAGTAATGGCATGTTTGGATGTTTAAAAAGGAGGGGGAGTAGAGTAGAGGGAGGGAGAGTAATGCAATTACCTTGTTTGGAAGTTTTTTAAAGAATGAGGGGGAGGAGTTTGGAGGAGTTTGGAGGGGTTTGGACTCCTTCTAGCCCCCAATTTTAATTCCCCCAAATTGGAGAGATTTGAAGGGGGAGTAGAGTACATAAACTATTGACCAAGCAAATTACCTAATTTACCCTTACTATATTAACAAAATTACACAAGGGGAAGGGCTAATTACTCCCTTCCCCCTTACTAATTTTAAAACATCCAAATAAGGTGAAGGTGAATCATTCACCTCTACTCTCCTCCCCACTACTCCCCTTCCCTCTACTCCCCTCTACTCTCCTCCTTCTCTAAACTTCCAAACAAGTCATAAATCACTACTAAAGGTAGCAATTAGAAATTAGGGTAAGTATTTGTTGTAAGAACTTCAATTTTAATAGTAGATTTTGCTTGGGATTGGTGGTAGTGGTAAACCCTCAAAAGGGTTTTTTTTTTCCTTGGCTAGGCCACTGGTCTTTCACTTTGTAAACAGATTGCCTTGGGTCTTTATCTACTCGCACTTTAGGCTGTGTTTGTTTCGTGTAAAACGTTTTCCAGAAAATACATATTTTCCGGAAATGCTATTTTCCGGAAAAGGAAAATATTTTTAAGTGTTTGGTTGAATTATGAAAATTATTGTGGAAATATTTTCATGCGTTTGGTTCTATTAGGAAAATGCTATTTTCGGCAGCAAATTCCGGCAACAACACAACAACAACAACAACAAACAACAACTCAGTTCATCAAACAACAACAACAACAACTCAGTTCATCAAACAACAACAACTCAGTTCATCAAACAACAACAACAACAATCAATTAAAAAAAAAAAACAACAACAACAACAACAATCAAAAAAAAAAAAAAAAAAAAAAACTGAGAGATCGAGGAAGAGAGAGCGTGGAGGCGATGGGTCGGCGGTCGAAGGCGATGGGTCTGGTTCGTGGATCGGCGAGCTCGAGGAGGCGATGGGTCTGGGTCGACGACGAGGTGCGATGGCGCGATCGAGGAGGCGATGGCGCGATCGAGGAGACGACGAGGTCCGATCGAGGAGATGACGAGGTGCGATGGCGTGATCGAGGAGACAACGAGGTGCGATGGCGTGACTCGTGGGTCTCGTGGTGCGACTCGCTAGGTCTCGCCGACGCGGTGCAACTGGTGGGTTCGTGGGTCGAAGGTCGCCGGTGATGGGCTCTGGGCTTGGAGCGCCCGTTCGTGCTCTCTCTGGGTCGAAGGTTGCTGGGTCTCTTCGTGCTCTCTTCTCTCTTTTTCGAAAAATTTCATTTGAAGTGAAAATAAGTCCGGAAATCAATTTCACCCGTTTTTGGCATTATTTTCGGTCAACCGGAAATGGTTTTCAGTTTGACCAAATTTGAAGGAACAGCCAAACACCCAATTTTCCGAAAAATAATTTCTGAAAACCGTTTGAAGCCGAAACAAACGGACCCTTATTATTGGTAATTTGTTTACTGTGGTGTAATTAACCTCGAATTGAAATCACGCTTATAATTGGTTAATTAAATAATTTGGTGCAATTCCGCTTACTTTATCAATGAGGTCTACTAAAAAAAATCTGGTATCAAAGTGGGCCTTGACTCGAGTCGAGGTTTTTAATTTATGAGTTGATCATTGACCCCATTGCCAAGGATCGTGGTCACTCATTGAACATCCTTTCGTATTTTGATGGAAGGTGTGCATAAGAGCCATTTCAAAGTCTTTCAATGAAAAGGTACGACTCTTGGTAGAAATGGAATGGACTAAGCCCACAACCTTTAGTAATGAATTGTCCGCCAAATAGTTAATTGTGACTTCAAAGACATGACAATGAATTTGATAGTTGTTGTATAAACAACATAGTAAATATGTGTTTTTTTTTTTATGTGTTTAAAATTCGGCATATCATGTATGGTCCGTTTGAATGATATAATTTTGACATTTAGATTTGGATTTGGGTAATTAAAATCCACATATTTAGTTTGAATAGTTTATAAAAGGTCAAAAATTTAGATTTGACAAATTCACTTATTAAGATTTTAAATCTTTAAAATCAATGAATTTGATATAATAATTTAAAGCAATGAATTTGAAATCAAATCCATTAATTTAAAATCTAAACACAAGTTTCCAAACACAACCGTGAAGTCTATGTAATAACATTTATGGTAATTACCAATTTACCACTAGTATGGCTTTTCATCACAAGGAAAAAATAAAATGTTTGTCCATTGTGGTTGCCATTGCCTGCTATTCCAATTATTAATCTATAAAGGTAAACTACAGACTAACGAGGCCAAGAGGCCAGTAGCTCATTTGACACTCCCTTAAACCATTCCTCCATGGTAACTATTGAAAATTTTTAATTAAAAAAAAACGTATAGTAAATCATACTTTATTTTTTAATTTATTTTATAAGAATAAATTGACAAACGCGATAAGCGATAAATCATAGATTCGCGGGAGAAGGGGAGAAGGGAGTGAAAGAAAGACAATAACTAAAGATTAAAACAACAACCTCAAATCCCAACAAACACAGCAAAACACAGTTATTTATTGCATCGGGCATAGTTGGCAATGTCAGCCGGCGGCAAGGCATCTCAGCCTCAGGCTGCAGCAGCGTTCTCTCTCTCATCATCCACCTTACTCCAAAGCTCCGTCCTCACCCTCGCCACCCTAACCCTTCTTTCCTTCACGTACTTCTCCTACAATTCCAATTCCCTCCACTCCTCACCACCACCAACAACAACAACAACAACAACTTCTCAGCTTTATCTTTCTAAATTAGAGGTGGTGGAGGTGGAGAAACAGAAAGAGAAAGAGAAAGATGATGATGTTTCCGGGGATGTTTACCATTTGCCGCAGATATTTGGGCTGAATTATGCGGAGATGGAGAGGAGATTCAAGGTGTATATATACCCAGATGGTGATCCCAACACTTTTTACCAGACCCCAAGAAAGCTTACGGGCAAGTACGCCAGTGAAGGCTATTTCTTTCAGAACATTCGTGATAGTATTTTCCGTACCCATGATCCCAATCAGGCTCATCTCTTCTTCATTCCAATCTCTTGCCACAAGATGCGAGGCAAGGTATGCCCTTACGCCAATGCTGTTTTGCGTGCTTGCCTTCTGTTAAGTTCTTTTATATTTATATGCACCAATGCGCATTGGTTTATTTGCTGAGAAAGCACGACATCTGGAACTTGTGAATTTCATTAGGATTTTAGAGTCCCAAACCCTGCAAAAGTAGGTGTTTTGTGCACAAGTATAACTTATCACTTATGATTTGTTGCGTAAATATTGTGGACGGATTACTTTTCTTTGTTTTTTTTTGAGTTAGGAACTCTAAATGGCTAAATAGACCTGGAACTTCAGGAGGACGGGTGCCTGGGGGTTGCAGTGTACACCCCGGGCAGCTGTTTACAGAAATTAAAACACAAGATAGGGTTCTGCAAATTCGTAAGATCATGTATGGGGGCTGAGTGATGCCTGCCCAATGCTGAAAGGTCAAGGAAGTTGTGAATGAACTCCACTAAATAAAGGGTTTCTTGCATTAGATGTTCTTTTTAAGTATATACTATATACAAGTACTAATATGTAGAGTAGAAAATCTATGGACACAATAAAATCTCACAACATCCTTTTGAAATGTGGGGGGTCCGGGTGTAATATTTTATTATGTTTTGACTTATGGCAGGCTGATACCTTAGTTTGCTATGAGATTTTGTTGTGGCTTTAGAAGAAACTCTATGTAGAGATCCATGTGAAATCTGAGGTGCTGCTTGTTTTGCTCTGGTGTCAGTTGTAATGTTTTGAGTTCATTGAAGGAAAAATGACTACAATGATTGCAAATGTGGATTGTTTGGATGTGTCAGAAAGTTCTACCTTGCTGACTGTCACAGCAAGTTTAACTTTTACAAACTCGCAATTAGTGCAATTTTTCAGATATTGGTCTTGTTTAGGACAAATACAATTAATTCAACACCTACACCCACACTTCTGATCTCTTCTCTGCTGCTATGTGATGCTTGCATGATCATGTGCAGGGCACTTCTTATGAGAATATGACCATAATAATCCAGAATTATGTGGAAAGCTTAATTTCCAAGTATCCTTACTGGAATAGAACCTTGGGTGCGGATCATTTTTTTGTCACTTGTCATGATGTTGGTGTTAGGGCAACAGAAGGAGTTCCGCTCCTTGTAAAGAATTCAATTCGAGTTGTGTGCTCCCCAAGCTATGACATTGGATTCATTCCCCACAAAGATGTTGCTCTCCCTCAAGTTTTGCAACCATTTGCCCTTCCAGCTGGAGGAAATGATATTGAGAATAGGTAAATTGTGGGATGTAAATGTTTGATTACATGATTATCATACTCTCACATAAGTAGATGGCAGATGGCCAGTTTTGGGGTTATTTCTGACTTTGATTATTTGTTACTCTCTTTGTCCTGAGCTATTACTTGAAACATCAATTTGCATTACTCTCCTATTTCTTAAGGAAATAAGTCCTTATTCAAAAAATGGCTTACAAATTTGAAATATCTGGCTGCCTCCATTTTAACATTTTTTCATGGAATTGGAACTACAACCAGATTGTTATCTTGAATGCAGTGTGGTTAGTGCTTTATATTGTGGGATCATGATGTACTAAAACCATATATTGTTAAAGGATCCTATGTAATGATCAATGGCAAATCTTTTTTAAAAGTTAAACCATATTACCAGTCTATAAGTCTGAAGTAGTTAAAACTTTTTAAAATTGTATAGAAACTTCTTTTTACCCTGAAAGTTGGTTAACTTGTAGAGATTTTTTGGAAATTTGTGGAACTTGAACCTATTTTAGTTCAGACACTATCTTGAGTAGCTTAGTATACTGCTTCCTTTTATAAGGTGAATGTCATGTCATGGATGGGAGCTTATGGGGTTTGGGCTTGTTATTATCCTTATTTTTGGAGGGGGAGGGTTAGTGGGGGAACTAAAGAAAAAGAAAGTCATCTAATGAATTTTTTTTTGAGGTCTATCTCTTTGTATGGGAATAATTGTTGAGTCATTGTATGTTTTTAATGTATCTTGAAGTTACAGGTAGCAGAAAGAACCGGTACCCTAGCAGTTAAGAGCTGAGATGCATCATTTCATAAAATTAAATTGTGATTAGAAAGCATGTCTATCTAATGTGTGAAGCATAATTTAGACACATGTCTCACTTGATCTATTAGTGTCAACTTTCCAACCCAAACATGTTCAGTAATGTTGTCAAGAATATCTGGGAAAAGTGAAATGCGAAAGTAAGAACATTTCACAATTCCTCAAACCTAAATTCTGCAAAGACTGCTTCTTTTTTTTTTTTTTTTTTTTTTTCAATAATAATAATATTTGTTAATTTTTGAGGTTATCTATCATATCTGTCTTTATACATAGTAGAGTTATCAGAAAAGGGAAAATAACTGTATACTCTTATCTTCATCTTGAATGGAATGTTGTTTTCATTTCATAGGAATGTCTTATGATGCATCTTATCACTAGTTGAAAGTTGTCAACTTGTTTTAGGTTAAGACATGCCTTACATGGGTAGCTGAATGTGATTTTTTTTTGTTAAATAAAAAAACACAGCAAGGCAGTTAATTGCTTATGAAAATAACAAACATGCTTTGCAGGACAACACTTGGCTTTTGGGCTGGACATCGAAACTCTAAAATTAGAGTTATACTAGCACGAGTCTGGCAGAATGACACTGAACTTGATATTTCAAACAACAGAATAAACAGGGCTATCGGACCACTCATATATCAAAAGAGATTTTATAATACTAAGTTCTGCATATGCCCTGGTGGTTCCCAAGTCAACAGTGCTCGCATAGCTGACTCAATCCATTATGGATGTGTTCCTGGTAAGATTTCACTATTTTTAATTTTGTAATTTTACTACATACTTGGAGTACTGCTTAGCTTCATGACTTGTACTTCAAACCTGATTGATTAGCACTCTTATACAGCTTATGCTATTTTGCTAATTTATACATTAGCATGGGGGGTTTGCAAAATCATTTAAAAGTTTCAAGAGTGCTTTTGCCATGTGGCGTACTATACTACAACAACCAAGTTTTAGTTCCAAAATTTTGAGGTCGACTATGAATCCTCAACACGCTAATTAGGGTTAGCCACATGTATGCTTTTCCGCTTTTCTATTATATCCGAAGTCTATTCTCTGTTATCTTCTTAATTGACCTGTCTATTTAAATTACTTGTACTAATGTTATTTTATTTCTTCTACCTTTTTTTCATTTGCTCGACTTGAGTCAACTCAAGCTTTCTCATTAGTGGATTAATCGCTTTCCTTTGCACATGTCCAAACCATCTTAAGGGACCTTTTCTCATCTTTTCATCAATAGGAGTCACCTCTATCTTTAAATGAATTCCCTCATTTTTAATCCTATTTTTCTTTTTATTTTTATTTATCCATCTTAACATTCTAATTTTAGCTATACTCATCTTATGGACCTGTTGCTTCTTAATAGCCCAACATATAGTTCCATAGATCATAGCAGGTATTAGTGGATCCATTCATAATAAAGTGACAAAATTTTACATTGGCTGTCAATCTACCACAACACTCATTTTTTTTTTTTGGGGTTTGGGACCGATTGTGAACAAAATATTTGATAGTAAGCATAGACACAGGTGGACCTATGTGGTGGATTATAAGTACATTAAAATTATTAACATAGATTATGACACTCTATATTAAATTTTCAAGAAAGTTAAAAATAATACTTCGATTAAAATTCTATTTCAAAGAGTTATTAGAAATTTCATTATTTACTTTAAATTACTTTAATTTTTTGTATTAATAAAAAAAAAAGGTTGGGATTTAACTCTTACACATCGTGCTTGCGCTATATTGCCAACGTAAATGTACAGGTTGTATGCATTTTTGCCATGTGGTGCACTATAATACTTTAAAACTATCAATGTAATTTTGGCAACACTTTGTTCTAAATCAAACTCTATTACTAAAGATTTATAATTTATTTGCGTTGTATGGCTCAAGATATGTGTCACTTATTGAACTGAGTTCTTACATCTTATGGCACACCATAGATCTTTAAAATTGTCAACATAGTTTTCGGTAAATTAAACTTTATTACTAAATTTTTAAGAAATTCAGAAGTACTTTGATTAAAACTAAATTACCAAAGTTTCAAGAAATCTAAAAGGAAGTTTCATTATTATTTTCAATTTATTTTAATAATGTATTATAAAATAGGTTTTGATAAAAGCTTTGCCTTACATGAGATGTGTTATGATCCTAGTGTTCCACATGGATTAAATGTAAATTTAATCATGTGTTTATAAGCTCTTGGTTACATTTCCCTTGCAAGCCGGTGTTCAAAGGTGAGTTCTACCCATGAGTTTGTAACATTTAATATCAGTGTGTTTATAAGCTCTTGGGCAACCTCCCCTTGGAAGCCGGTTTTTAAGGTTGAATTCTACTCACGGGTTTGTAACAAAATGTGTTCAACATGTAACTTAAAGTATTTTCTGTAATTTTTCAATTTCAATTATATTATTGAAGTATTTTTTAATTTATCGTTTTTTTTTAAATTTTTTTTATAATTGTATATTAATCTGTACATATATTGCACAGTGACACTATATATCATTGTGCTAGTATATATTTAAAATTTAAATCCCTAAGTTCTTCATATGTTGGATCTCTTGCAGTGATATTGTCAAATTATTATGACCTGCCATTCAATGATATTCTGGATTGGCATAAATTTGCTGTCATACTTAAGGAGCATGATGTGTATCAGCTTAAGCAAATTCTTAAGGACATACCTGATGCTGAATTTGTTGCACTTCACAAGAACTTAGTTAAGGTAATGCCTTTCTATCTCAAGTAAAAAATTCTAAGTGGTTTATCTGATTTATACTACTTTTCAATTTTCATATAGTCAATCTGCTTCTGCGCTATATATATTGTTTGTGTGTACGTACGTATGTGTGCTTTGTCGGCTTCAAGTTCCGTAGGTGAAAAACTCACTATTGTATTAAGTCTTATTTCAATGGTCTTTTCAGTTTATCCAAAAAAAAAAAAATTGCAGTGATATTGTCAAATTATTATGACCTGCCATTCAATGATATTCTGGATTGGCATAAATTTGCTGTCATACTTAAGGAGCATGATGTGTATCAGCTTAAGCAAATTCTTAAGGACATACCTGATGCTGAATTTGTTGCACTTCACAAGAACTTAGTTAAGGTAATGCCTTTCTATCTCAAGTAAAAAATTCTAAGTGGTTTATCTGATTTATACTACTTTTCAATTTTCATATAGTCAATCTGCTTCTGCGCTATATATATTGTTTGTGTGTACGTACGTATGTGTGCTTTGTCGGCTTCAAGTTCCGTAGGTGAAAAACTCACTATTGTATTAAGTCTTATTTCAATGGTCTTTTCAGTTTATCCAAAAAAAAAAAAAGAAGGAAAATAAAGTAAACTACTTGATAAGAATTTCTTTTATCGATTGTCTTCTATCAGGTTCAGAGGCATTTCCAGTGGAACTCTCCACCAATCAGATTTGATGCATTCCATATGGTCATGTATGAGCTTTGGTTGCGCCACAATGTCATCAAATACTGATTCAATTATATTTCCAGTATGCTATATGTACATTTGCTGGCTGGTAATCCAAACTGTTTGTAAATTATCATATGCAGCTCTCACACATTCCTTATAGTCTTAGAAAGAGAGGAATTAACACTAGTAGAATGGTGGTGTTTATGTAGGTTTAGTGGGGAGTTGGTGGATCATTTGTTACTTCATTGTGATTTTGCTAATGTGGACTATTTATTTTCGATTTTTGGAGTTAATTGGGTGCTCTAGTGCAGAGTATTTGATTTATTGATTGGGGTGGAGGAATTAGTTCTGTAAACGCTTGTCCACTGTGTTCCTTTGTGTTTGATGTGGCTTTTGTGGCAGGAGAGGAATTCTCATCCCTTCGATGACGTGAAAATTTTGGAAGAAAAATTGAGGCTTTTATTTCTTAGATTACCATTTGAATGATCGACTGTCTTGAGTTTTAGGGACAGTGGTACTAGCATTGAGTTCGCTAATTCGATATCTTTTAATTGTAATACTCTGCATACAATTCTTTATACTGTGCTATATATTGTTCACGAGATAGTTTAAAATCATGTGCCAAAAAAAAAAAAAATTCGTGATGGAGAGTAAAGTTACTAGTGTTAAAAGGGTAATTTGGTTTGTTCTTTATGTTTGGTTGTTACCCTTAATTTTTTTTTTTTTTTTTTTTGATTACTCGGGCTACTTTAGCCTTAGACCAGTCCAATTATCAGGGGGCGTGGGCTGGGTTTTAAGGATGGGACTTTGGTTATGTGTGGTATCTTTTGTGTCTCTCTCTCTAAGATGAAAAATAATTTTATAAAATATTTAATTTCTAGAGAGGACAAATTATCTTCAACAAACTTTAGAGAACAAATTATACATTATACCACAATCATAAAATAATTATTTATTTACACACATCATGTAGGTCTTCTACTAGTAGTAAACTATCTCCCTTATTCTGCACTCCAAATTGCCAACCGTTTGTCTCAGCTTCTTGTTTCAGTAGTACTCATCATCAAATTAGGGGACCTCAGTAGATTTCTCTCTTTTCAATGTCAAGTATGTCAATAATGAGACGTAAAGCATCATTGCTGGAAAAGCTAGTACACCTGTGAGGATTGATTCGGCTTTTGAGGTCTGCTTACTTGTTATCCGTCCTATGATAGTCGTACTTAAAAAGTATAAATTGATCCCAATTGAGCAACACCCCAAAAGCCATGAAACACGACTTACCTACGGCGGAAGTACCAAAAGAAATTGTCAAGCACCATATGATTGTTATGCCAAAGAAGCAATGGGTATCAATATCCAGTTAATGTATGTCCTTATCTTGGCATGAAGAGAAATCAATTTTATCATTTTAAGTGTTGTACTTGTATAGGTCATGAGTTTTATAGAAGCCAGACCAACCTTGGTGCAATAGAAAACGCCCTTAACCAAAAGTAATAGGTGATAAGTAGTGAGTTTGAATTTTGAAATCAATCTCTCCAAAAAAAATTGGGGGATAAAAAATTGGCTACTAAAAATGGAAGTTTTGTGCACTGTCTTCAACGTTTTAATGTTTGAACTTATATTACTAAATGATACAAAAGTACCTTAAAAAGTTAGAAATCTTACTGTTGTTGAGTTCTTATGGGGACCCATCTTGATGCGAACCTCAAACGACACGCTTTGAGACCCAACAAACAGTATTGGAATAATTACCCAAGAAAGCTAAAATTCAGATTTTGATAGAACCCTGAACCAACGTTTATAAGTGAAACGCGAACTAAAGGTATAAATAACAGACCTTGACCCAATGATTATAATAGAATCATGAACCAAAGGTATAAAGTTTGAACGCCACAAGGAAGAATCCCTGATAAGTTCACAATTCTTGAAGAACCAAAAGAAGAGCAAAGCCTCACCTTTTCTGATTTTTACATCTTTGCTTCGCTGCTGGTGAACTTTAGGAGAGGAACCAAAGCAAATGGTAGTTCGAATGACAAGACCATCTGCAAAGAAAAATAACAATAGAAATCAAAATTTTGGACTAATTTAAGGATTAGAAAGAGTAGAAGTTAACTAAGAGTTCTGTTTAGTTTGAAATTACAGAAGCAATAATGATAAGGCTTGTAGCTCCCCGAGATCCACCGATAATGCATACCACTAAACTTGGAGTAATTGCTATGAACCTTGTTATTAAGTTTCTCAACCAGGGCTCTATCTTCAAATCTAAGAAGCCCTACAAACAACGCAGCTAAAAGCTTCAGAAATCTTTCATAATTAAGCTTATCTCTCTGAGGGAGAAGGATTCATGCATTGATGAGCACCTGCATAATGTACTGGCCAGCGTAGGTTCCTGTGACAGTTGAACTCTGACCAGAAGCAAGCAAGGATATGGCATAAAGCTTCGAACTCCAATTTCCAAGGGCATTCTATCAAAATACCATATAGCAAAAGTCAAGAAAAAAAAAAAAAAAAAAAAGCAGGAAAACAAACGTATAATCTTGTTACCTAATTCTCTTTGGTTGCTGAAATTCCTGTCAAACATAATATATCAAACTTGCATGGTTTTGTTAAACTTAGTTTTAAAGTTCTGAGTTTCCTTTTTCACTATATGCCTCACGCCAATGTGAATTTTCCTCCTTACAACAAGTGGGGTTGGAACTTGGAACCTCCTTACAGCAATACCACTGAACTACAAGTCTTTTAGCCGTCTATGGTTTTGTTGAGAACCAACAACAGTTTGTTGGTCACGATAACATTAATGTTTTTTTTGAATAAGTAATTAGCATAAGGAAGAAGCTAGGCATATATATATATATATATATGTAAGACCTTAAGCAAGGAAGCTGCAGACTCCAAAGTGATATTCTTGCATTGAGCTTTGTTTTCTGGAGATATATTTGGATTGGAACACACGCTACCACTAACAGATACGACTGCCACATTGATGAGGAACGCTAGGAACAATGCTAACCCGCTTTCTATCAAAAAGCACTTGCTTGCACTCTACAGAAAGAGAGGTGGTTAGTTTAATCAACCTTTGTCATTCCTGGAAGGAAATAATTGAAGGTTTTAGTTACTTACCTTGATGCCATCTAAGGTGTGAGGGATTTTTCTCGATATAACCAATGCTGAGTGGAGAAGAAGATTGTGTCTGCAGTTTGATAATATGAGAATAATGGCAGAGTCAAATGTTTTCGATGGCTTTACCACAACATATTCTGTACAAAGAGCCTATAAAATATGGGAAAACAAAAGAAATTACTAGAGTGGATTTGGTGATAAATTATCTGGTGGTGAATATGGTCCGAATCTATCTGGATTCAAGTTTTCCAAGTATGGACTATGTGTTTGGCTAGGGAAGTTAGGCCACGGGGGCCTAAGGTTGGGGCAGTAAAAATTTTTTCCTTCAAAGCTCACAGTTTTGTAAAGTCTGAGAGAGGTGGTCTAACCGACAACTGATCATCCAGGTTCTGAAGGTGCTTTCAAGCTCATACCTGATCAGTTCTAACCCATTAGGGAAACAAGGTTCAACCCCAATCCATTGGGGGTCACCTTAGTATTAAAGGTTAGCCATATTATATATGGATGTGATACAAGAAACTAGGACGGTGCTATTCATTTCAAGGGGGAATTATTAAGTACTCTCAAATTCATAGTGAATCATACCAAGAATCTTGCCATAAATATGAGAAGATGGAGCATCAAGCCATTGTATTTCGAAAGTATATAATAATTGCTTATTCAAGGGTGCCAACATCGATCACCAAGTTGGTGCTATAACTTTTCAAAAGTTTGTGAAAAAGGTTTTACAAACTTGTCAGCATATGTTGCACAAATTTTACCCATTTGTATAGGAAAATATTAAAGGTATTATTAATTTTATTAGAAAAATTATAACTTGACCTAATAATTAAATAATTTAGTTGATTCGTATTACATAAAATAAAATATAAGAAAAAACATAAAAATAAAAATAAAAATAAAATTCTTAATTTTTTTTGGTATTTTTGAAAAGTTTTACATATTATCACATACTACTCTTTCCATCCCAAATTGTTAACCTTCACTCTACTCCATTTTTGGGATGTCCCAAAATGAAGTTATCTTTGAAAAAGCCAATAACCTTTACTTTATTTAAAAAAAACCAATACTCTTCTTTCATTTTATTTTTTTAAGTGACGAAAGTTTAAATTGAAACATTTGTATAGGAAAATATTAAAGGTATTATTAATTTTATTAGAAAAATTATAACTTGACCTAATAATTAAATAATTTAGTTGATTCGTATTACATAAAATAAAATATAAGAAAAAACATAAAAATAAAAATAAAATTCTTAATTTTTTTTGGTATTTTTGAAAAGTTTTACATATTATCACATACTACTCTTTCTATCCCAAATTGTTAACCTTCACTCTACTCCATTTTTGGGATGTCCCAAAATGAAGTTATCTTTGAAAAAGCCAATAACCTTTACTTTATTTAAAAAAAACCAATACTCTTCTTTCATTTTATTTTTTTAAGTGACGAAAGTTTAAATTGAAGATGGTAATTTGGAAACTTGTACATTTTTATGTAAAAGACAATGCATTTAATAATATTCTTTTAAAAAATTGGATTTTCTAAACAAGCATAAGCAATATGGGGTAGAGGAAGTATATAGTAAAAGTTGGATTCTATAAGTTGTAATTGTGCCAAGTGGTATCTTCTTTATCCACCAAGTAGCAACACTCTTCTTGCACTATGTAGCTACCTTTTATTAAAAACTTAGGCATTTAACTCAATTCATGTATAATTTGGGGCAGTTTAAAATTAAACCTAAATTAAAAAAATTTATTCGACCAGGAATTGGAACCTAATTAATCATATAGTTGTGATTAAAACCTATCTAATCATAAAGTAAAATAAAAATTCCATGTGAAATTATAATCCTTTTATCTATGTGAGAGTTGTAAAAGTATATATTATAACAATTGATTTAATTATCATTACCAAAATATTGATTAAAAAAATTACATATAAGCTAATGTCGAAATCTTACCATATTATATACTATATAATTAAAATTGTGTCTTACATGATATGATTATACCAAATACTTTTCACCAAATAACTTGAAGTAAACTAGTTCTTCTATTTTCATTATATATTTTATTATTCAATTTCACTTATATAATGTATAAGTTTTGATCTGTGTATGTGCATAATACTAATTAATTTTTAAAACTTACCCCACCTTACTATTTAATCTCATATACACAAAACCGATAGCCTGGTTTTGAGGAGTTTAGGCAGTATGACAGTATTTTATAGAAGATATTAAATGTCAAAATTCATATTAATAAGATGTTATTAACTATTTGATTAGTATTTTTCATCATTTTAAAATATAATTAGACACTTCAAATTAAACAGTGATATAAAAAATAAATAAATAAACAATTTACATATTTTAACTCATTTCATGTCATGATATATATATTATAGCCTGAATTCGTGTTCTTAATCGTAATAATCATAATAACTACATAATGATGTGTAATATAATTGAAATTAATTCCCTAAATAGTATAATATGTAATGAGTATCATACGCGAGTTATAGAAATAATTTTTTAATAAAATTTTCAAAATAAATGTCTAGGGTATATGTGCATCATATATGACATCAGCTAGGGTATATGTATATATTAATAAGCAAAGTTTAGATAAAGTTCAATTAAAATTTAAAATTAGAATCCAATTTTGTGTCATGTGTCTAAATTTATGTGATGACCACTTTATAATTAATTATCCACTTACGTTTGTGTCATATATCCACTTAAGTTTTTTAATCTTTGTTTCAAATGAGTTAATAAGTGCAAAATACTAAAATCTAATATTAATGAACTATAAAATTTAAATAAAAAAAATAATCACATATACTCAATAAAAATCACCACACAAACAAAGATCACCACATTAAATAGTATTATTAAAAATTAGAAAAAAAAATTATCATAAATAGTACTAAATTTAGGTAAGAATTTTAATATGTGATTAATTACATTTACTTTAAAAATATATATAATTTGACTAATTATTTATATTTTTATGATAAAAATTGTGTTTAATTTAAATATAACTATATGTATGCATGTGTTATCCGCTATTTTTTTAATAATAATTTGACTAACTATATATATTTTTATAACAAAAATTGTGTTTAATTTTAAATATATTCATGCATTTGCATAGATTACATGCTAGTTATACATAAAATACAAGTTTTTTAATCAAATAGTAAATAGTATCCGATTGATATAAAATTTGACATTAGAAGCACAAATAACATGCATCCTGAATGATAAATTTTTAAAATTTTTATTATTATTACCGTTTACTCTTTAGTTTCTCAAAAAAACTCGTTCAAGTGATTATGCCACGTAGGTGGTCCTCTCTCCGTCCTTCGCCTTCTATTTATAAACTTGATTCTTGTACCCCCGTCTTTAAAAGTTTAAACTCTGGCTTAAAAAAAAAAAAGTTTAAACTCTGAAGTGCACATAGCCTTCTCAGTCCCACTTCATTTCTCTAGGCTCTGGCAATATTTGCTTACCTATGGCGGTATCTGGGTGTTTCATTAGACCAAACCAATCTATCTTCAACACCTTAAGCCACCAAGGCCAAATCCTAGTTACAGAAACCAGGTGAATAAAAATCACATATTCCATTTGTACATCTTCTGTTAGCTAGTTCATGCCAAATATGGTTTCATTTCTTTGGTGCTTTATAAACATAATGTTTCTCACTTTTGAAGTTATCTTATGATCATTGTTTTAGTGTTTCTTTTTCTGTTTGTGAGTTTTATGATCTCAAAACCATGATTATCAATGATGCAATAGTGGTTAATGATGTGTTACAGTCCTGCTTGAGAGCTTCGCTAATTAGTGGCTCAAATGGTGAGGCAGGGAAGATGATATGGAAAGAAAAAGATGAATGGAAGATCAATTTCTCAGGCAAAAAACCCGCCACGCCATTGCTGGACACTATTAATTACCCAGCTCACATGAAGAATCTATCCACACAGGTAAACTATACTGTAATTATGCATTATCATTCATCATGGTGATCATCTTTTTCTGTTAATGGGCTTTTTTTTTTTTTTTTTTTTTTTTTTTTTTTTTGTCCAGTTACATGTTAGATTCTTTTTTTTTTTTTTGGTCCGGTTACTTGCATGTTGAATTCAATAAATCAAGACTAGCTAATTAGGCCCCGTTTGGTTTAGAGCTGACTCAATTTTCAGTTCTCAGTTTTCAATTCTCATAATTCAAACCCAAAACTCATAACTCAATTCTCAAACTTAATTTCACTCAAAAATTACAAAATACATGTTTAGGTTGAGTTCTCAGGTACATATCTCTACCACTTTTCCCCAAATCTGTGGACCCCACTACTGACACTACCTAGTGCAACACTGTTGCTACCCATTGCTTATTAACAAAAAAAAATCTTCCACTCTTCCTCTCACCTTTCATTTCTCTGACTCTCCCTCTTTTCTATCAAATTTTTTCACTTTTCTCTGTTTCTTTCTCAGCTTTTTCTGTCTCTCCCCTCTTCAATCTGTATTAGGGTGTAGGCTGGGTTTCACAGTAAAGATCGAGTTTGAGATTAGGTTTTTGGGGCTGGGTTACGGCGGTTTGTTGTGGATTAGCGCTAGGTTGGTGGGTTCACCGTGTTCTGCCTCTCGCCTCCCACATCGACGCACGCCGACAACAAACTCACTTCAAACCCACTTCAATTCTTCAAACCCACGCCCACGCATGCCCACACACGCAACGGACAGATGTAATTTCTTCAAACCCACTTCAATTCAAACCTAGGTGCAGAAACTTCAAACCCACATCGTGCTTCTTTTTCTTTTTTTGGAGAACCCATTTCGTTCTTCTATCAAACCCACTTCAGTTCAGACCCAGGTGCAGAAACTTCAAACCCACTTCGTGCTTCGATTTGATGGAGTATTTTGGTTGAAATATTTTCAAGGAATTGAGAAAGAGAAGAGAAACGGTCTTCTTTGCAACGGTAATATTGAACTGGTCTGAGATGACATGACAATACAGCAGCTGTGGGCTCCACGAGGCCAAGAATATTACAATTTTGCCACTGAGTTATGTAACTCAGAAACTGAAAACACCAATTTGGTGTTTCCAGTTTTCTGCACTATAGCTCAACTCAAACTAAGTTTGAGTGATGAAAACAGGAAAAGGAAATCAAGCCAAACACAATATTTTCAGTGGGTCCCACGCAATACTCAATTTGAGTAATGAGAACTGAGTCATATGACTCAAAACAAGGTAATCCAAATAGGCCCTTAGTCTCCTTGTTCACAGCCGGCCCAAAGTTTTTTGTCTTTTTTAGTCTTTCCACTACTTTTTGTTTTTCAGTTATCATTAATTAAAATATATTCTCAGGATCTTGAACAAATAGCTGCAGAGCTTAGAGCAGATATAGTATACACAGTATCAAAGATAGGTGGGCATCTTAGTTCAAGCTTAGGAGTGGTGGAGTTATCAGTGGCCCTGCATCATGTGTTTAACACCCCCGAAGACAAAATCATATGGGATGTGGGGCATCAGGTAAGCAATTTTATTTCCTTAAAAAAGTTGATTTGCTCTATTCAGAACAATTTTTTTAGAAAATAGTGTTTCAATGTGCTGAGCCAAAGGTTCTAAAAAGTAAGTCTTGCAGACACCCACATAAAATTCTTACAGGAAGGAGGTCAAGGATGCACATCATAAGGAAAACTTCTGGGCTTTCAGGGTTTCCTAAAAGGGACGAGAGCATTTATGATGCTTTTGGCGCAGGGCATAGTTCTACAAGCATATCTACAGGCCTTGGTGTGTAGGATCTCACCTTTTCTTTTCTTTTCTTTCTGTTTTCACTCCTTTTCTCTATTATATAAATGTAAATTTGAGATACATAAAAGAAAATTTCTAAGTTCAAAGATCATCTTCTTGTAATAAAAAATAAAAATGGCAGGCATGGCAGTTGCGAGGGATCTTTTAGGGAAGAAGATCAATGTCGTTTCAGTGATTGGAGATGGAGCCATGACTGCAGGGAAAGCATACGAGGCCATGAACAATACAAGATATCTTGAATCTAACCTGATCGTTGTATTGAATGACAACAAGCAAGTCTCTTTACCCACAGCTACTCTTGATGGCCCTGCAACTCCAGTGGGAGCCCTCAGTAGCGCTTTAGCAAAGCTCCAAGCAAGCACCAACTTCCGCAAACTTCATGAAGCAGCAAAAGTAAACCTCTAAGCTTAAACATGTTGCCTTCTGTTAGGTTCTAAATGTTTAGAACAATTGGCAAGTCGTGAACACAAACTTGTCTAGATATAGATCTTAGAGTCTATAGGTTTTATTAGACAATGCTCAAGGTGATTCAAGTCAAGATTCAAGAAAATACAAGCTGCAGGAAGAAGACTTCATATTCTGCCTGGTTCGATCAATCGAAGAACAGGCTCGATTGATCGAAAATGGTATCTGTAGAATTTTAAGTCGGCCCAAACAGCAGCTTAAGCCCATTAAGGATTAGGGTTTCAGATCTACTTCTCCCACTATATAAAGGAAACCCTAAGCCACGTTTTTGAGGACTTTTTAGAGAGAGAGATTAGAGTGCCTCTTGTGCCTCCTTTTATTTTTAGGGTTTGTACCCAAACCTCTCTAAGTCTTTGTGCTCATATTGCTATTTTGTGTAAATCTCTTGTGAGATCTTTGAGGAGCTTTCCTTTACACAAAGCTTAGGGTTTTCAAGGTGGAGATATTATTAAAACCTTGATGATCATTCAGTTGCAGATTCAAGAACTTAAAGATTATCAAGCGGGGGTGCTTGTACTTGATTGAAGAATTCAAGAAAGAAGGAGTCCGTGGATTCGGAGCTTGCACGTGATCGTGTCAGGAAGTTCTACTGATGGGTAGCATTAGGAAGTCGAGCAGGGAGCTTGTAGTCCTTTTGTATGAACTTCGATTCTTTCATAGTGGATTCAGGTTTGCCTTGAGGATCGGTGGGTCAAATTCTCCCCAGGTTTTTACCGTGTGGTTTCCTGGGTGATCATATCATTGTGTCTTTTATTATTCCGCTGCTTTATTATTTTGATATAATTATTTAATTGCTTTAACCTAGAATTTCATAATTTGACTAAGTAACAACTTGGCTAATTAATCTAGGCTAACCAATCTGGTTGTTCTAAGGGGTCAAAAAACCGTTCACCTTCCTATTCCAATTCCTTACGTCTCCATTATAATATCTGAAAAGATAATCACTAGTATTTTATTTATTAAAAGAGCATCACAAAGCAAATTGGAGGGCAAGCACATCAAGTAGATGCGAAGGTAGATGAATATGCAAGGGGCATGATTAGTGCCTCTGGGTCTACTCTCTTCGAGGAAATTGGACTATATTATATTGGTCCTGTGGACGGTCATAATGTTGAAGATTTAGTCACCATTTTTCAAAAAATAAAAGAAATGCCTGCTCCATGGCCAGTTTTGATCCACATAGTGATAGAGAAAGGGAAGGGCTATCCACCAGCTGAGGCAGCACCTGATAAAATGCATGGTGAGACTGAAATTTTATAATCCGTTGTCTTGTTTATTTGAGTTCTTAAGAGGTTCTTATTCTGTTATGCTTACAGGGATTGTCAAGTTTGATCCCAAAACAGGCCAGCAATTTAAAACCAAATCCAAAACACTTACATATACTCAGTACTTTGCTGAATCTGTAATTAAAGCAGCTGAAGCAGACAACAAGATTGTAGCCATCCATGCAGCAATGGGTGGTGGGACTGGTCTCAATTATTTCCAGAAGAAGTTTCCAAATCGCTGCTTTGAAGTGGGATCGCTGAGCAACATGCTGTGACATTTGCAGCTGGTTTGGCCACAGAGGGCCTCAAGCCATTCTGTGCTATCTACTCGTCATTCCTGCAACGCGGGTGTGACCAGGTGAGGTGATAATATAACAGTAGACAAAATTGACAACGATTGGTTTTCTTTTTAAATTTTTATTGTGTTTTCAGACTTTCATTGCAGAATTTCAAACTAATATTTTACAATGGGAATGAAGGTGGTACATGATGTAGATCTTCAAAAACTACCAGTCCGCTTCGCAATGGATTGAGCTGGTTTAGTTGGTGCAGATGGAGCCACCCATTATGGAGCATTTGATATTACATACATGGCTTGCTTGCCTAACATGGTGGTCATGGCTCCATCTGACGAAGCTGAACTGATGCACATGGTTGCCTCAGTGGAAAGTTAGGCCACGGGGGCCTAAGGTTGGGGCAGTAAAAATTTTTTCCTTCAAAGCTCACAGTTTTGTAAAGTCTGAGAGAGGTGGTCTAACCGACAACTGATCATCCAGGTTCTGAAGGTGCTTTCAAGCTCATACCTGATCAGTTCTAACCCATTAGGGAAACAAGGTTCAACCCCAATCCATTGGGGGTCACCTTAGTATTAAAGGTTAGCCATATTATATATGGATGTGATACAAGAAACTAGGACGGTGCTATTCATTTCAAGGGGGAATTATTAAGTACTCTCAAATTCATAGTGAATCATACCAAGAATCTTGCCATAAATATGAGAAGATGGAGCATCAAGCCATTGTATTTCGAAAGTATATAATAATTGCTTATTCAAGGGTGCCAACATCGATCACCAAGTTGGTGCTATAACTTTTCAAAAGTTTGTGAAAAAGGTTTTACAAACTTGTCAGCATATGTTGCACAAATTTTACCCATTTGTATAGGAAAATATTAAAGGTATTATTAATTTTATTAGAAAAATTATAACTTGACCTAATAATTAAATAATTTAGTTGATTCGTATTACATAAAATAAAATATAAGAAAAAACATAAAAATAAAAATAAAAATAAAATTCTTAATTTTTTTTGGTATTTTTGAAAAGTTTTACATATTATCACATACTACTCTTTCCATCCCAAATTGTTAACCTTCACTCTACTCCATTTTTGGGATGTCCCAAAATGAAGTTATCTTTGAAAAAGCCAATAACCTTTACTTTATTTAAAAAAAACCAATACTCTTCTTTCATTTTATTTTTTTAAGTGACGAAAGTTTAAATTGAAGATGGTAATTTGGAAACTTGTACATTTTTATGTAAAAGACAATGCATTTAATAATATTCTTTTAAAAAATTTGGATTTTCTAAACAAGCATAAGCAATATGGGGTAGAGGAAGTATATAGTAAAACTGTAAAAGTTGGATTCTATAAGTTGTAATTGTGCCAAGTGGTATCTTCTTTATCCACCAAGTAGCAACACTCTTCTTGCACTATGTAGCTACCTTTTATTAAAAACTTAGGCATTTAACTCAATTCATGTATAATTTGGGGCAGTTTAAAATTAAACCTAAATTAAAAAAATTTATTCGACCAGGAATTGGAACCTAATTAATCATATAGTTGTGATTAAAACCTATCTAATCATAAAGTAAAATAAAAATTCCATGTGAAATTATAATCCTTTTATCTATGTGAGAGTTGTAAAAGTATATATTATAACAATTGATTTAATTATCATTACCAAAATATTGATTAAAAAAATTACATATAAGCTAATGTCGAAATCTTACCATATTATATACTATATAATTAAAATTGTGTCTTACATGATATGATTATACCAAATACTTTTCACCAAATAACTTGAAGTAAACTAGTTCTTCTATTTTCATTATATATTTTATTATTCAATTTCACTTATATAATGTATAAGTTTTGATCTGTGTATGTGCATAATACTAATTAATTTTTAAAACTTACCCCGCCTTACTATTTAATCTCATATACACAAAACCGATAGCCTGGTTTTGAGGAGTTTAGGCAGTATGACAGTATTTTATAGAAGATATATATGGTCTCCAGTCTCAAGGTGGTATATTCTGTTTCCGTTGCATGTATACTTCCCCTCAGATGAGGATGAAACCCTTTTCTCCCCAGCTCCAGGTTAATCAACATTTCACCTACTGGAAATAGCACTACTCATTATTCAGTAATCCCACCACAAATAGCCGACAGCCTGGATTCGTGGAGCTCACGCAAGTGTGACATACATATATACTAGCATTTTGTAGAAGATATATGGTCCATAGCTGAATCCATATTAAAAACATGTACTTACGTATGCTTGATTTGCTTCCCCAAACTATTTAAAGTTAGAAAAGTAGCAACATATATATATATATATATATAGTAGTTTGTGAAATTACGGCATGATGAGAGCTCCTAAAAGAGCAATGGCATCACTGGTGGCCCGTGGCCCATTCAATTTGGGAACAAACATGCCAGTCAAGATCTCCTCTGCACTGGGTTTAGCGTGTACCATCACGGTGAAGAAGCAACAGCCTAGTACCATCACTAGCAAGCCAATTACACCCTCCAGCTTCCTTATCTACCAACCAAAAATATACCCACTTTAGAACTGTAAAATAACAAGAAAGATAGTTAGATAGAACTAGCTTGGAGCAATATTGGTCACTGCTAGCTACTTACACCATATCGTTGCAGTCCAAGGAGTAGAAGAGTATTCAATCCAGCTAGTAGGACCCCAATCCATATGGGTACTTTGAAGAGTATGTGGAGAGCAAATGCTGTTCCTACGACTGTAAAAATCATAAGTCAGTGACACATCTATGTATGGATTTTCCTCTACTTTTAAGGATGGTATCTTATGTATTGGTAACATACAATATCTCTCTCACATTATGTGAGTCCCATGGGTTGTGTTTTATGCTGCATGAATTGCAACATATCAACAGGGGCTGCTTGATGCATTTGAAGGCTTAAGGCAAAAATTGATTATCTTG
The DNA here is from genome assembly GCF_002906115.3 of Quercus suber. Lineage (NCBI taxonomy): Eukaryota > Viridiplantae > Streptophyta > Magnoliopsida > Fagales > Fagaceae > Quercus > Quercus suber. The sequence continues at coordinate 781,138 of NW_027069540.1, forward strand.
TTTTATATGCAAAATTACTATTAATTTACATGAACTAGGTAATTTTTTTTTTTAATTTTTATAAAAAGTTTATAAATACAAAAAATTTGACAAATTTTTTTATATTTGTTGATGTGTCAGATTGATAGTGGTAAGTTAAAGAATGATATTAGTGGTAAACTTAGATGAAAACTAGTAAAAGTTTGCTAACTTGACTATTGTAAAAAATATTGTGAATTTTTTTATTTATTGTTTTTATTTTAAAAGTGCTACATTCACAATATTTTTCATAACAAATCTTAAGTATTAAGTTGCTTTTTGTTTTCTATTCAACCTACCACTAAAATTATTTTTTTGTTATCAATAATAACATGTAACAATCTGCCATTTAGAATTTGTTGTAAAAGTATTGTGAAAAATGTTGTGGACATAACATTTCTTTCTCTTTTTTATTTGTTTTTCATTTGATAAAAAAATATTATTTTATTTATTGGTTAATATTTCAACTTAATTAATTTGTTAAAATTTAAGGACTTTTTTTACTTGGAATCTTAGGCAGCTGCATTAATAACTTATACCATTGGGCCGCACTACAAATCATGTCTTATTATACATGTCACATCTTTCTCTGTCTCACAAAGTAAACACATGATGGAGTACAAAATGGAATCTCTCGTAAAGTTATTAACTCTTAAAATAGAAAAACATACGGAGTGTAAAATGGAATCTTAAAAGTGAGACACGGGATTTTGATTTTATTTTAACATATTTCACTTAAAATTGTCTTACCTTCTGGGATATCCGCAGCTATCACAGCAACCTCCGCAAGTATCCACAGACAGTAATTCACTGAAGTTGGGTACTCTGCCTTGCAGTGCTCAGCAAGATGCTTTCCTGTAATTAAGCGATATTAAGCAGTAACTTTAATAAAGATTGAAATATTGCATGGAATAGTTTGAGATAAAAATGCACGTGCATGATTGAGCACAGCTTAGAGGGAGAACCTGAAGCCACTCCTAGATTTGCCGAACGAGACTGGATTGTTAAAGCAAAGCTCAGCCCAACAAGCACGATCCATAGCAACTGCTTATACAAAATAGATTGCATTCATATTAGACAAAGAATCCATCCTAATAATAATAATAATAATAATGATCCTAAAAATAAATGAAGAATAAGGATACCTCGAATTTGTGGTCTGCACCAGCTTGTAGATCTGTTTCCACTAGTGCATTTACGTAGCAGACAAAGTAAGAACTTAGAGCATTACAAAATGTTTTCTTTTTGCTTCACAAGATTGATTATTTTAACTTTTTATTAATCCAATATTTTTAGTATTTTTTCTGACATTTCAGCGAATAAAACCATGATTTTGGTGGAGATATATTTTCCAGATTTGTCATATAATTTCTATAATCACATTTATTAGGGTGGTATTTTTGAGAATTCCAATATTTTCACCAATAAATATCGTTTTTAGTTTTTAAACTAAGACCCCTCACAAAATCACCTACATTTAGAACCACAAGCTAGGGTTGAGAAAGAGAAAATTTTGCTTACAGTTTCCGGGATCAAGATAGGCGACAGAAACGAGAAAACCAGGTCCGACATAACCCAAGAGTTTCTTCCTGCTAGGGGTTTCTTCTATCTGAACTAGAGCCATGTTTTAGGCTTGCTGTCTTGTACTTATCTCATTGTTATAAGTTCTCCATCCCATTTATAAAGGCGATTGTTAAGGGAGAGTACATAATGTAGTACGTGTGTTACAATAATTCAGCCCCTACAAGACAAATATCATGGGCAATTATAGAGAGAGGAAAAAGACATTTCCAATGTGGGACTCTAAGCCAAAAATGATTACAAGTGCGCAAAAAATGTCCTCACAATAGTAATAATAATAATTTTAGAAAAAAAGAGAGCGGAAAATCATGCAATATCTGGTAAGATGTTTTGCAAAAACAATTGTACAAAAACTATAGTTAACTTTATATATTCAATATTCCTTTCATTCCGATCTGAATAAAAAAATAAAAAAATAAAAAAACAAAAAAAAATTACTCCTCAAGAAAGTCAATATTATATTGAATGTCATTTTAATTTAGTTGGGAAAATATGAAATATTTCAGTATCGGGTAAAATACCGATATATCATTTTGAAATTACTGCTAATTTATATATTTTTACATATAAATAAATAGATCTAGATATTTATTTATTTATATGCTCATTAGTAAAATCTTATATAATTTAAAAAAAAATTTAAAAGTCCATATCTTAGTTGATATGTTAATTCCTAGCTAAAATGACCAAAATTTTTTTTTTTTTTGATGAATAAAGTGACAACTTATTAGTAAAACTATACTACTAATTTTAAATATTTATTTTGTGTGCCTAAATTTATTGTTAACATAATTAAAATTGAACCTACTTAAAAAACGATGATAAATCAAGTTGTTTGCATGTTACACAAGCGGCAAGGAGAATTATACTACTATTAATTAATAAGAATACAATACACCAAATTTTTTGCATGATTAAGAGATGGAAGTTGTAGTGTACACAAAAATTGAATTAAGCTGAATTCTTCAACCAATTCACGTGAGTGTCAGGCATACTTAACGAAAAACACAAACTAAAATTTAAAAGAAACATGATGATGATGATGATGATGCTTGAAATATTATGCTTGAAATAACAATATTATGCTTGAAATGTTATGCTTGAAATATTATGCTTGAAAATTTAAAAAAAACTGGTCATATAATATTATGCTTGAAATAACATGATGATGATGATGAATACTAACAATATAGAATGGTCATGTTGGCAGGGAATGGGTCAAGAAATGAGCAATGTAGGGACACTGAATTTTTTCCAATCTTTTCACAATTGCTAAGCTGGAAATAAGTTATGGTTAAAGTAACATCACTTCCATATACACCTATCATTAACACATTTTTTATTGGTACTAATCATAATATGTCATCTCAATAGTTGTTGTAAAAATTATGTTCTTAAGATTATTATCTACGAATTCCTTTTTTTAAGACATTGGAAGAGGGGGGACGCGGGGATGCCACAAAGGATAGAATTACAATGGACTATCATTTGAACTCATAGAATTCCAGATTGAAAGGCTTCATTCCTGTGTTGTTTGATGGGAAGAAATTTATTACTACTAGTATTAGAGCATTCACAATGAACTCAACAAATCCCACTTTTTTCCCCCCAATTTTTTGCTAAAAAAAACTTATTTTTCTTGCTCCAACAAGTTCTACTGTCTCAATGGAGTTTTTCTTAATTTTTCACCCATTTTTTATTTTTTCCTACCTGATGTAAGTAATGCCTTTTTACATGGAATTCTTAAGGAAGATGTTTATATGCAACAACCTTATTACATTAAGTTGATCCAATTCATCCTAACTATGTTTGCAAACTTCCTAAATCCTCTCTATGGCTTGAAACAAACCCTCTAGGCTTGGTTTGAGAGCTTCACCAACCAATTGCTTTACTTAGGGTTCACTACCACTCTTGTAGATTCTTCTTTATCCATCTATCACACTAGTCACACTACTATCTACCTTCTCATGTATGTTGATAATATTATCATCAAAGGAAATAACACCACCTACATTATCTCTCTTATTTTGATGTCGTGGAAGTCTAAAAAAAAAGCATATATATTGCTTTTTTTGATGGAATAGAAATTAAATTGTTAGTTCTGGTAGTAAACCTCGAATTCATGAGGGTTTCCTTGAATTCATGAGGGTCCTTGAATTCATAAGGAGAAATAGTTTGAAATCCACCAAAAAATAGAGAGACAAAAATTTAAATTTTATTGATTGATTAATTGTTCAAAAAAACATTTACAAACTTGGAGGCCTATTTAAAAGCCCCATAAAACTTAACAAACAAAAAAATATATTCTAAAACAAATCTTAATTAATACCTGATCATAATGGGAACCAAATTTGATCTAAAAAGTATTAGAAGTACCTAAAAATAAGGAAATAATATCCATATACCTAAAATAATGAAAATTACACAAAAGTACCAAAATTAATAAATGAAAAAAAATTAAATTACAGATTATGTCATACATCCCTTAGCCACACTTTTGAACTTAAAGATTTGAGACCTTTGAATTACTTTCTTGTAATTCAAAAATACTCCTCCAAGACTTGCATCTCACTTTTCCGTTCCAAATATGCTTCAGACATTCTTCATCATTTTAATATGCAGAATGCCAATCCTATCAAAACACCATCTTTTCCTTCCATTAGACTCACAACTCATGATGATTACAACCTTCCTAATCCTATTGTGTTTATAAGCATGACTAGAGCTTTGTACATATCTCACTTTTACCAGGCCTGATATTTCCTTTGTTGTTCACCAAATTTGTCAATTCATGTATTCCCCAATAAATATTCATCTTATGGTTTCAAAGCATGTTTTAAGATGCATTAAAGGTAAAATTCACCTGCATGGCTTTCATTTCAATCTAGGCCTCTTAACCCCTTCAGCATTCATTGATGCTAACTAGGCTGTCGATCTTTAATGATGATGCACAAAAATCGTTAGTGAGCTGATTGCCCTCGATCTCCAATTGTTACCTAAAGAACAAGAAACCAAGAACCAAACAGAGAGCACCGATGGGGTGCCGGCCAAAGACCCTCCAAAGGTTAAGTCAGTGAAAGAGAAATCTCTAAGAACTCTATAATGAGAGAAGTAGGGATTTTTTGCGTACTTGGGAGAAGAGGAGGTCTAAGGCTTTTATAGTGGCAAATCAGTGAACCAAGATCCCTTGGATGTAGAGATTCTTTCTTGTAGAGAATATCTAGAGTTAAGGTTCCAAGATTTTAGGCTGTCTTTCCATATGGGGAAGATACGAGCGTGTACTAGGGTCTTTGTACATGACACGCAAGACATTTCCATATGAGGATACGTGTGTTGAGACTATGTAGAGGATTGTGGGGCCCACTAGATCTACCTATCGGTATGGTCCTTCGTTTGTCGGTGTCTAAGTGCTGCTGTGAGAAACAACCTGACGGGTCTTCTAGGGGTGGTTTTTTTTATTCGTTCGTATAAACGGATTTGACGGGGAAACATACCACGATGGGTTCGAGGCCTCTATAGTAGTGAGTTTATGGTTGGTATGCTTCGCCTCTTACCGTCGGGATGGTATGGACGAGGATCGTCCATTTGTGTGAGCACCTAGACGAACAAGGAGAAGTTTCAAGCCTGTTGGGGTCACTTTGGTATGGGTGAGTAATTAAAATTCATGCTGGATGAAAATACCCTTATCTGCTGCTCCTTACTTTGTGACTCGTTGAGCTAGCTGAAGGGTCACGGAGTCCATAGAATATTCCTATCATTTAATGTTCTTCGTCCCGGTAACCTATGTCATAAATAAAGGGCAATAAGGTCTTTGTATTTTGTGGGGTGACATATGGCATCTTCTGGTTTGTTTATATGAGGTGTCGCATCTCTTCGTTTTTTGTGCTTCTTCGCTTTATAAATATGCCCACGCCCTTTTGAAGTTTACTTTTTTATTTTACTAAAAATTTCACCCAGAGGTCTAGATCTAGTCCTATTCGTCCATCGCTCACCATTCATCCTCACACTTCACTACTTTGTTGAGCTCATCTTCTACCATCATTTTTTCAAGGTAACATATTTTTCTTTTTACTCATTCTTATTTCAATCGTCCATCTTCAGTTGTCGGTCTAGTATTTAGTTTTACGTGTGAGTGACCACCTAGCTTTCAGCCGTCACTTATAGGTGAGAGGATGTCAGGTGATAGTAAAGTGATAAGCAGTCATGTTTTGTTGGATTCGTCTAGATGAAAAAGATGTCGGTCCGTTTGGTAATGACCCTATGGTGGGAGATTGGACAGACTTTCAAGAGAGGGAGCTGTCAACTCACCTTTCAGAAAATGAAAAGGAGGGAGATTTAGAAGGAGAAGAGGTAGAGGAGGAAGAAGATGAGGGAGACGGTGAAGAAGAATACAGAGAAGAAGAAGACAGAGAGGAGGAGAATGGAGAGGAAAAAGGTAGGGAAGGAGATAGAGGGGGCTCTGAGTCGTTGGCTGACAATTTCAGGCCATTTATTATCCCCAAGATCTGGTCTGTGAACAACTTCCTCCCTAAGATGTCGGTGAAGGTTTTCAATAAACTTCATGACTGTTTCCAGATACCCAGCCATATACCTTTAAGGCTGCCGGGTAAAAAAGAGAAATGCTACTCTGGATGGACGTCGGACGTTGGCTTTTACGAGTCCGTCTTCATTGCAGGGCTAAGGTTGCCTCTCACCGCATTGCACTGTCAACTTGTGAACTACCTTGGTATATCCGTCAACCAGATCTATCCCAAAGCTTGGAGGATCTTTATCAGTGCTGAGGTGCTGTGGGGGCAGATGAGTGGGGGCCACCATCAGCTTACCTTGAACGAGTTTTTTTACTATTACAAACCCCTACAAATAGCAGTTTCAAAGGGTTTTATAATTTTGTAATGCTAAAGGCGACGTTGAAATTGATGACAGATGTGCTTGATTCTAATAGAGAATGGAAGGGTAGATATTTCTTTGTTCAGGGGACGGATTGGGTGTGTAGACTCGAGGAATGGGTGGATGTAGTTGAGTTCGACAATACTTGGGGAGTTTTAGATACTACTGGTGAGTCGTCCGTAATATAATTGATTGTTCGTTGTTGAGTTAAATATTATTTTTCTTCTTGCTTTGCATATTCCTATTTATTCTGTCGCTTACCCTTTCTTGTTTTATATCTGTTAGCTTAAGCATTATGGTAATCAGTGAGAAGTAGAGGGATTTTTTTTGGGACGAATCTTACAGATCCCCTTAATAGAAAGGAATTAGAAGAAGCTAGTGACGCTTGACACTCTCCACGCATATTATGGACCGGTGCCGACGGTTGAAGCTAGAAGGTTGGAAGCTCAATCCCGACGACACAAGTATTTTATTCGTCGCCTAGTTTTGATTTGTCCTAAGTCTTGATCCATCCATTCTTATCTCATTGTTACTTTTGTTGTAGATATGGAGTTAGGGCCGAAGAGGGCTTTGGTGGTGAAGAAGGCTACTGCCCTTCAATCAAAGGTTAGTAGTTTGTCTGCCCTAGCTGCTAAAACGAGCTTGAAGAGGAAGAACCAAGCCGACATGGGATGTACAGGGAAGAAAACCGTCAACCAACCTGTCATTTTAGACTCGACGGGCTCTTAAGGCATTCCTAACCCTCCCCATCATGGCATGGGTAAGGGTTTGATGTCATCTCGTGGCCTTATCATCAATGAACCAGTCCTTTAGGCCCCTCTTCTAGTGAGGGACAAATATCATGCAATCCAGACGGCTCATTTTATTGTCAAGGATGCGAACCTTGACGAGTGTTCTGAGCATGAAATGGATACCTTGGGGGACTCTGATCTCTTCGATTTGATAAGGGTGACTTTTTTTGTTGAGTCATAATTCTACTTCGTCGCGTAGTGTATGCATACTGGCCGTCTGTTTTTACCAGGCTTCGGTGAGGATGCGGGCACTCTAGATCAAGTGTGCTGCCCAAGAGGCCATCGTTAAACTCTTAAGGGGTCATCTAGAGGAGGAATCATACTAGCTAGACAAGTACAAAGAGGGGGCACGCACTCTCCATGGCGAAGTCAAAATCTTGACGGAGCAGGTGAAAAAGCTCGATGGTGTTGCCCGTTGAGTTGAGGAGCTGATAGAAGCCAATGCCATCTTGACGGCTGAGGTGACTTCCCTCCGCCAGACCCTGAACAAGACCAAAGTTGATGCTGTCAAAGAGTACAAGGACTTGTAGACATTCTTTAACCTACAGGGGTCTCAGTATAGTGAGGGCTTTAACGACTTTAGAAAGCAAGTCGTCGGCCTTTTCCCTAATGTGGACTTTTCTTCCGTCTAGATTGAGCTTACTGTCCTTATAACCCTTAGAGTAGATGATGATGTAGTTGATGTTGAGGACGGAAATGAGGATGTGCCTGAACATGTCATGGCCCCTCAAGTGGTTCAAGGTGATGGTTCACCTCAAGCTGAAGAGGCGATGGAAGAGAGAGTTGAGCCTACCCTCACTGCCTAAAGAGAAAGCTTTTATGTTACTTTCCCTTTTCTTTTTTTTTTTTCTTTTTTTTTTGTTGCAATTTTTAATTCTATTTTGAGGACGACTTGGATGCCCTGTTTTGGCACATGTGACATTTTCCTTTGTGTTTTTGTTTGAGTCAACCGTTGGTTTTATCTTAAATACAGTTGCATGAATGCCTTTACTGCTATCGTCTACTTTGTGTAAGATCATTCGTTGGGAATATTTATGATTCAAGTACATTTGCAAATATTTTTTTAGTGTCAACCCTTTGGGTCTCTAGGAACATGTTAATTTTGGGATCGAGGTGTTCGTCAACATCCTTATTGACCTGTCCCCCTATAGGCAGGACTTGTTGTCTTTTTTGGACTTAATGATTTGTCCACCCTCTAGGTAGGACTTAATAAAAATTTTCTGGGATCGAGGCAACCATTGGGATCCTTGATTATCCACCCACCCCATAGGCAGGACTTTAGTAAATTTTTTGGGACTAAGGCACCTGTTGGTGTCCTTAATAATCCGTCCACTCCATAGGTAGGACTTCATAAATTTTTTGGGACTAAAGCACCCATCGGTGTCCTTGACGATCCGTCCACCCCATAGGTAGGACTAGTAATTTTTTGGGACCAAGGCACTCGTCGATGTCCTTGATGATTCGTCCACCCCATAGACAGAAATTCATAAATTTTTTTGGGACCAAGGCACCCGTCGATGTCCTTGATGATCCGTTCACCTTGTAGGTAGGACTTTATAATTTTTTTTGGGTCCAAGGAACTCATTGGTGTCCTTAATGATTCGTCCACCTTGTAGGTAGGACTTTATAAATTTTTTTGGGACCAAGGCACCCGTTTGTGTCCTTGATGATCCATCCACCCTAAAAGTAGAACTTCATAAATTTTTTTGGGACCAAGGCACCCGTCGGTGTCCATAATGATCCATCCACCATGTAGGTAGGACTTCATAATTTTTTTTGGGGACCAATGCACCCGTTGGTGTCCTTGATGATCCATCCACCTCGTAGGTAACTCTTCATAACACAAAAGTGCTCAAATCACTTTGAAAACGTTGTTGAAAAATAACCCTTACTCATTGTTTTGGCCATAACTTTTGATCCACAGAGAATTTTTGTGTAAGGTTTGTCTCATTGGAAAGTAGACATCCTGGGCTTAAATTTGAATACAAATTTTACCTAATTTGAGCTTAAATTGAGTGGGTTATTACTGTTTGAAATTGGGCCAACTGGGCAGTCCGATTTTCTGGGTTTTAAAATTTCATTTTAAGAGCCCAAAACATAATGTTTTGATGTGAACCGGTCCATGGACCCTTAAGAACATCCAAAGATTATTGAAAAGTCTAAAAACCCTAATATTAACTTATATATACTCATCTCATGCCTCCAATCAAAACCCTAGTAAGAGAGAGCCATTTTTTAGCGTCCATCTTCTCTAAAATCTTAATTCTCTTTTCTAAAACACACACACAGCACCTTTGCACGTTTTTTTACAAATTAAAAACCTCTCTTTAGTTAGTTCTAAGGTAAAAACTATTTTCCCAATTTGATTTCTCAAAACCCTTTTCAAAACTAATCTTGTTTTTGAGTTGTGATTACTTATAAACTATTGAAATCTTCTTTTACCTTGATATCTTATTGAATCTTGTTGTGTAGGCATTGACGGGCTGGTTAAATATCAATCAAGTTTGTATTCCATAGCAAGGTGAGTCTCTCTTCATGGCTTTTCCTTGATTTGGTCCTTTTATAATTTGTGTTTTTGTTGTTCTTAGTTAATTTATATGTTATTCATGTTTAGAAATATGTTTTGTTTTGTTTGATTTTATTTTGTTTTGTCTTATCATGTTTTGATGTGAAAGTTGATATGATTTGATATGTTGATAAATTTGTTTTGATGTGTCAAGTGTTGCTCTTGTTTGTTGTTAGATCCAATGCATGTTTAGGAATAGATTTTGTTTTGTTTATCTTTAATATCTTTGTTATTAGTTTAGATTATTTAGTTTTATATTAGAAGCATGTTAGGTTTGGTATGGTTGTTTTCTTGTTGCTTGCTGTAAATCTGTATTTCTAGGCATATGCATACTCGTGCCCAGAAATGCAGATTTAGGGTTCTTGCAATTTTGATTGTTTTGCTTAGTTCTAAATCCTCTGTTTAAGTCTCATTGAATCTAATTTCACATGTTTAGGCCTATGGTTAGTAGAATAACATGTTTCACATGCTTTGATTGTTGAATTGATAATTAGGGTTTATATCTTCGTTGAATCACATGAACATGCATATGAACATGAACATGCATTGATGCATAGATGATGTGGTGCTATGAGGTAAGCGAGGTAAGTCATGCATAATTACATGAACATGCATTTGATTGGGATGATGAGCATGATATGGTTTATAAACATGATGAATATGCTTGGCTAATACCATGATGCTATGCTTGGATGTTTGGGATATGCTTGATGTTAATGCCTTATTGATGCTACCGTATTGTGATATGCTTATTGCCTTGTGTTAGGGACATATTTATGTAATTGGCTAATTCTTTGACAAAACACACTTCACTTGTAATTGGGTAGATTTAGGATGGGTGTAGTACTTCAAGAAATAAGTGTTCATGTTTAGTATTGAAGTCATGCAAATTTGTCCAAGAAACAAGTGAAGAAGTGCTATTCATTAAAGCTCAACAGCAGCCTCGACAGAAAGACTTCTATTGAGATTTAATGTTGAAACTCAACAGAAGCTCAACATAAGTTGTATCTGTCGAGAATTACGAAATCAGAAATTCCAGATCTGATTAAATGCATATCCTTGAGTATTTGTGTAGAGTTTCTTTTCTCACAACCCTAGACATATATAAGGATTATTTTAAGGGCCGTCACATTGGATGCAAGGTTGTTGCAATTGTTGTTACTTGCATTGGGTGACCGGAAATAGAATTTGCCATAGTTCATCTTTTTCTCTGTATAAGCTATTGCGTCTTTACGTCAAGGGTTTTGTGACCAAGGAGCTTTCTAATTTTCATTGTTGGATGAACTGAAGAACTTTACAGCGAACATCTTCCTCAAGTTGGTGTGTTAGTCACATATTGGTATCCGTGCATCATTAGTTAGTCACGTACTGGATTCGTGCATTGAACGGGGAGATTGTCGCTACGATACAAGTCCAATTGAGTATTGGGATAAGGATTCAACTGTAGGTTGGTATTAGGTACTGGGATTCCTTTTACTTAGAATTGCTTGTTTTAATTGATGGAAATAAGAGATGAGTGCAGCGGAAATTAAGTTTTAAACGGATCTACTTTATTCGATATTGATAACACGTACTAAGTAAATTTCAGAATTTGAGAACAAGAGATCGTACCTTGAAGCGGTGAATTTCAAAACCAAAGATTGAAGCACTTGGGACTACTTTTAATCTTCACTTCAATTCCACTAACGCCCAAGATGTGTGGTCTCTCAATTGGTAACAAAGGGATGACTAGTGAGTGACAAAAAACTCACATACACACCATTTCAATGTTGTTTTTCACACTCAGAAAAATCTGAACGTTTTTCCCTTTGTATCTAACCAATTTATCTAATTGGGCTGGCCTTTTGGGCCTTACCAATTGGGCTTAAGTGTGTGGCTTGGAGTGGGACCAAAAGGGACCAATAAGACACTAGCTCCAATGGGCCTTGGGCTTTTCTGTCAACTCTTGACAAGTCCAAAGTTACCATTAACTATATTTAATACCACTATATAAATATAGTTGCACTCTACGTCTTATCTATAATTATATCCCATGACTTTATTATACATGCAACCCCTTCATAAAATATTCGTAGTAATACAAAGTCATTGATGTAGACTGCCACTTTGTAAATTACTACATCTTAATCCTTGAGTACCCGATTTAATCTTTTAATGTTATTCATTATATATTTATGAAATCCAATTCCATAAATATATACTTTAGTCTTACTAAAGTGGTTAGGCCCAACTCTCTGAATAACAAACTCATTAAACTTATCTCAAGGGAATACTTTATATCTCCGTTAAGAGACTATGAATTCTATCTTGAGAATACATGTTCCATCAACACTAAATGTGACTGCTCAACATACTGAGGTTTTGACCATAACTTTAGATCTCACTCCTGATATATCAAAGCAACCTACATCTCATGATCAGGTCCATTATTCTCTCAAGATTAAGAGTTCATGCAAATATAAGTCGTGAGATTTATTATTCCTTTGACAGTCTTTAGGAGAATAATAAATCTCACAGCGGTCCAGTTCAATATGTCTTAACTCTTAAAACATATTAACACATCAACCAGAAGTCACCACTTCCATGATCAAGACAAATCATCATGATTGATATGTTATAGTCTTCGCAGATGAAATGCCCAATTTCATCATCGACTACGAACTATAATTCTGAGTTTACAAAGAACTTGTGATTTATATCTTCTGTGACTTTTCACATAAATCACATACTATTGCATCTCATGGACTATATGATAATGTCCAAATATTCATGTTACCATTATTTTAGATAATAATAAAATAAATTTATCAAGCATAATATTAAGTCATACATAATGTCATACACAATGTCGAACTTAATATCATACATAGTATCATACAATAGGATTTAAGGGCACTAATCCTAACAATCTCCCACTTGCCCTAAAGACTATTGTGCACTAATCTAACTCCCATTCTCTCCAAATGTGACTTGAAAGTCCTTTGAGGCAAAGCTTTTGTAAATGGATCTGCTAGATTATTTGCACTTTCAATCTTTGCTACCATCACATCTCCACGAGCAACAATATCTCGAATGATATGGTACTTCCTCTCAATGTGCTTTCCTTTCTTATGATTCCTTGGATCTTTAGATTGTGCAATTGCTCCACTGTTGTCACAAAACAATGTGATTGGAACTTGCTCCATTCTTATTACACCAAGGTCAGAAAGGAACTTCTTGAGCCATACAGCTTTCTTTGCTACTTCACAAGCAGCAACATATTCTGCCTCCATGGTGGAGTTTGCAATACAAGATTACTTAATACTCTGCCAACTAATGGCTCCACCTCCCAAGGTGAAAACACATCCTGAAGTGGATTTTCTGAAATCTAGATCAGATTGAAAATCTGAATCTGTATAGCCAATAAGTATCAAATCCTCACTTCGGTAAATGAGAATATGCTTTACAGCTTGCCAATAAGTATCAAATCCTCACTTCGTAGATACTTGAGAATATGCTTTACAGCTTGCCAATGTTTTGGTCCTGGATTTGATTGATATCGACTGACCATGCCAACTGAATAACAGATATCTGGTCTAGTACAAAGCATGGCATACATGAGACTTCCCACTGCAGAAGCATAAGGAACTTGTCTCATCATGTTTTCTTCCTCATGAGTCTTAAGCCTTTGGTCATCAGACGGAGGAACTCCATGTCTGAAATGAAGCAATCCTTTCTTGGAGTTTTGCATGCTAAACCGTTCTGGAACCTTATCTATATATCCAGCTTGTGATAAGCCTAACATTTTATTCTTGCGATCTCGCCAAAGCTTGATCCCTAGAATAAAGTTAGCCTCACCCAAGTCCTTCATATCAAATTGACTTGACAACCAAATCTTTACCGATGACATTACCCCTACATCATTTCCAATGAGTAGAATATCATCAACATAAAGCACTAGGACCATTACTACTTTATCTTGATGTCTTTTGTACACACATGGTTCATCAAGATTTTGTTCAAAACCAAATTTCTTGATTGCTTGATCAAATCTGATGTTCCATGACCTAGATGCTTGCTTAAGTCCATAAATGGACCTTTGCAACTTGCATACCATATGCTCTTGGTTCTTTGCTATGAAACCTTCCGGTTGCATCATATAGATTTCCTCTTCAAGATTGCCATTAAGAAATGCAGTCTTGACATCCATTTGCCAAATCTCATAATCAAAATGAGCAGCAATGGATAAGAGAATTCTGATAGATTTAAGCATTGCTACTGGAGAAAAGGTTTCATCATAATCAATACCTTCTTTTTGTGTATACCCTTTCGCCACTAGCCTTACTTTAAAGGTTTCAACCTTTCCATCTATCCCTTTCTTCCTCTTGTAAACCCATTTGCAACCAACAGGTTTAATGCCGTTAGGCGCCTCTACAAGATCCCAAACTTGATTGGAATACATGGAATCTAATTCAGATTTCATAGCTTGGACCCAATGATGTGCATCTATATCATTTATAGCTTCATCATATGTGTAGGGATCCGATTCAACCTCTTCTGAGATAGCTTCATAAGTTTCTCCCAAACCTATGAATCTTATAGGAGGCCGAACAATTCTCCCACTACGACGAGGCACCTGAGTACTAGACATGTCATGAGTAGTATCTTGTGGTGTATCTAATACAGCCACATCATCCCTAGTTTCATCTATTGGTTGTTCATTTACAGATTCATTCATTTCAACCAACACAGCTTTACTTCTAGGAGTAAAATTATTCATATAGTCATTTTCCAAGAATTTAGCATTTGTACTAACAAAAACTTTGTTATCTTTATGACTATAGAATAAACCTCCAACAGTTCCTTTTGGATACCCAACAAAGAAAACCACTTCTGTTTTAGACTGTAACTTGTCAGACTTTCCTTTTAACACATGTGCTGGACAACCCCAAATATGGAGATGTCTCATACTAGGCTTACGCCCATTCCACAACTCCACAGGTGTTTTAGGAACAGACTTCGAAGGTACTAAATTCAGAAGATACATTGCTGTGTTTAAGGCATATCCCCAAAAAGAAATAGGTAGAGTTGAATAACTCATCATTGACCTAACCATATCTAAAAGAGTCCTATTCCTTCTTTCTGCTACACCATTTTGTTGTGGAGTTCCAGGTGCAGTCAATTGGGATACAATCCCATTCTTAGTTAAGTAATCCTTAAAATCCCCAAGAAGGTATTCGCCACCACGATCAGATCGAATGGCCTTTATGCGTTTACCTAATTGATTCTCAACTTCAGCCCTAAACTCTTTGAACTTTTCAAAGGTTTCAGACTTCCGTTTCATTAGGTACACATAACCATATCTTGAGTAATCATCAGTGAAAGTAATGAAATACTCATAGCCACCTCTTGCTTGGATTGACATAGGACCACAAACATCAGAATGCACTAGCTCTAGCAAATCTTGGGCTCTTCTACCTTTTGCATTAAAAGGTCGTTTGGTCATTTTACCTTCCAAACAAGATTCACAAACAGGAAATTCATCAAAGTCCATGGGCTCTAAGAGTCCATCTTTGATCAGTCTTTGAATCCTATTTGAATTAATATGACCTAAACGCAAGTGCCAAAGATATGCATCACTAGTAGAAGGAAATTTTCTCTTTAATGATTTTACATGAGAGTCATTATCTAATTCAGAATTATATAATTCATGCTTATCAGGAGTTAAAATATAAAGACCATCCACAATATTGCCAGAACAGATAAACACTTTATCCTTCTTTATTACAACATTGTCTTTCAGGATAACACAATATCCATTTTTACCTAAGTAAGTAGCTGAAATTAAATTCCTACGAACATTAGGTACATACAAACAGTCTTCTAATATTAGAACTCTAGATTCAAAACATAAATTACAAACACCAACAGCTACAACTGGAATCTTGCTCCCATCAGCCAAAGTAAGAAACAACTCCCCTTCTTTAAGCTTTCTGGTCTCCTGGAACCCCTGCAAGGAATTGCAGATATGATTAGTACAACCTGAATCCACACACCAGGAATCCGTGGGATTCTGTACCAAACATATTTCAAGAAGGAATGTATTAATCATACCTTTGTTCTTGGCAGCCTTAAATATTGGACAATTTCTCTTCCAATGTCCTTTCTCACCACAATGGAAACACTTTCCTTTGATCTTCTTTCCTTTGTCAGCAACCCCTAAGGCAATTTGTTTACCCTCTTGTTTGGTGAAGTTCTTCTTCTTCTTCTTCTTACCCTTGCCTTTCGACTTAGGTTGAGAAGTAGAAGCTTCACCAACATTGGCTTCAACATTGGAAGTACCAAGAATGCCTTCTGCCGCTACCAATTCATTCATTAATTCAGACAAGGTATAAATCTTTTTATTCATATTATAGTTAAGTTTGAATTCCTTGAATGATTCTGGTAGCGACTGGAGTATCATATCCACTTGGGATTCTCCATCAATATCGGCACCTAAAACTTCCAATGTATTCAGATTAGAGATCATTGTAAGACAATGCTCCCTCACTGAAGTACCTTCAGCCATTTTGGTATTATAAATTTGCCTCATGGTCTCTTGCCTTGCAGAACGGCCTTGCTCACCAAACATCTCCTTCAGACTTAGCATGATGTCTGAAGCTAGTTCTACATCCTACATTTGATGCTGTAGAACATTTGAGATAGATGCTAGGATGTAGCACTTGGCCATCTCATTAGATTTCTGCCAACAATCATATCGTTGTTTTTCCTTAGAAGGAGCATCTAATGAAGGAAAGCTAGGACATGGTTTAGTAAGAACATACTTATGCTCTTCAGCTGTAAGAACTATGTCCAAGTTTCTTTTCTAGTCAACATAGTTGGACCCAGTCAGTTTGTTTTGATTAAGAATAGTTACAAGTGGGCTAAATGATACCATGTTCTAAGTCTGGAAACAATAAACATGAATATAATCAATAAATTGGACATTATCTATTTAGCATATAAACATATAGTATGGAACCTTAATAAAACCATAATATAATATATGCAACGACAATCCAATCCCATATTCAATATCCCTCAGCATAGAGTGAATATAAAATACTATGATTGATTGAGAACTATTCTCATCATTAGTGCTATCATGATAACTCTTATCAAACACTAATAATATGCCGTTATACATTTGGCCTCTAAATAATTATAGTAAGAACTCAGCATAGAGGATACTATAATATTTAGTCTAGTGTATACTATTGTCTAGAATCATGTGTAGCCACATTTCATCCCCTTAACAGGCTTATTTTGTAGTACCATGATTCAAAACACCCTCCGCATGGAATGCAAAGCTCGAGACTAAGACAAGGTGTTTGATCAAACCACTATAAACCAAGAAATTCAATCTTGTAGGACCATGAAATAAATACTCTCCGCATGGAATGCTAAGCTCAAGGCAAAGACAAAGTATTTATTCCATACTACTATGAACCGACAATGGAGGCCGTGAGACCCAACCCTTGTATCTCTCTCCCACTAGATGTTTTAAAAGAAAGGTTTTTACTTTTAAAACATGCATAATTTAATTACACATTGTTTTGCCCCTTTTACACGAGAAAACACTTAGAAAAAATTCTAATTTTCTTTCTTTCGATCGATCGAAAATGGCCCTCGATCGATTGAAAAAATTAAGAAATTCGAACTTGATCCTCTGACTCTTTCGATTGATACTTGATTGACTTTCGATCGATCGAAAAACAGATTCGATCGATCGACCAGCAATCGAAAATCAATCGTTCTAAAAAGTCTAATCTCTGTCTCATTCGATCGATCGAAAGTGATTTTCGATCGAAAGTGATTTTCGATCGATCGAAAATCGCGAATTTCAAATTTCCAGAATTTTCCTAAGGCAGTTTTCTTCGTTTTTCATGAACAAACAACTTTCAAACGAACATGCTTGAACAGAAAATGATGTCAAAACTGAAATTCATTGATGTTATAGTCTTAAAGATCAATTTAACATACTTAAATTCAAATTTAATCAACATCATAACATCGATTTCAGTCTTCATCAAATCATAGTTTCAATAACATGCAGAAAATTAAAACACAATCTTCTAACAATATGAAACTATCATCTACAATTCTAAAACTCACAAAACATGTTAAACAATACGAGATTGAAGACCGCTTTGATACCATTTGATGGAAATAAGAGATGAGTGCAGCGGAAATTAAGTTTTAAACGGATCTACTTCATTCGATATTGATAACACGTACTAAGTAAATTTCAGAATTTGAGAACAAGAGATCGTACCTTGAAGTGGTGAATTTCAAAACCGAAGATTGAAGCACTTGGGACTACTTTTAATCTTCACTCCAATTCCACTAACGCCCAAGATGTGTGGTCTCTCAATTGGTAATAAAGGGATGACTAGTGAGTGACAAAAAACTCACATACACACCATTTCAATGTTGTTTTTCACACTCAGAAAAATCTGAACGTTTTTCCTTTGTATCTAACCAATTTATCTAATTGGGCTGGCCTTTTGGGCCTTACCAATTGGGCTTAAGTGTGTGGCTTGGAGTGGGACCAAAAGGGACCAATAAGACACTAGCTCCAATGGGCCTTGGGCTTTTCTGTCAACTCTTGACAAGTCCAAAGTTACCATTAACAATATTTAATACCACTCAATAAATATAGTTGCACTCTAGGTCTTATCTATAATTATATCCCATGACTTTATTATACATGCAACCCCTTCATAAAATATTCGTAGTAATACAAAGTCATTGATGTAGATTGCCACTTTGTAAATTACTACATCTTAATCCTTGATTACCCGGTTTAATCCTTTAATGTTATTCATTATATATTTATGAAATCCAATTCCATAAATATATACTTTAGTCTTACTAAAGTGGTTAGGCCCAACTCTCTGAATAACAAACTCATTAAACTTATCTCAAGGGAATACTTTATATCTTCGTTAAGAGACTATGAATTCCATCTTGAGAATACATGTTTCATCAACACTAAATGTGGCTGCCCAACATACTGAGGTTTTGACCATAACTTTAGATCTCACTCCTGATATATCAAAGCAACCTACACCTCATGATCAGGTCCATTATTCTTTCAGGATTAAGAGTTCATGCAAATAAAAGTCGTGAGATTTATTATTCCTTTGACAGTCTTTAGGAGAATAATAAATCTCACAACGGTCCAGTTCAATATGTCTTAACTCTTAAAACATATTAACACATCAACCAGAAGTTACCACTTCCATGATCAAGACAAATCATCATGATTGATATGTTATAGTCTTCGCAGATGAAATGCCCAATTTCATCACCGACTACGAACTATAATTCTGAGTTTACAAAGAACTTGTGATTTATATCTTCTATGATTTTTCACATAAATCACATACTATTGCATCTCATGGACTATATGATAATGTCCGAATATTCATGTTACCATTATTTCAGATAATAATAAAACAAATTAATCAAGCATAATATTAAGTCATACATAATGTCATACACAATGTCGAACTTAATATCATACATAGCATCATACAATAGGAGTTAAGGGCACTAGTCCTAACATTAATAATAATGGATTCTCGGGATGGTGACCTTAAATTCACTCGATGGGGTTTTGCCTCGGTGGTTTTTCCCATTCATAAACAAATCACCTGTGTCAAATTTAATTTCCGCTGCATTTAGTTATTTGGTGACTTGTTTGTGCTACTATACTACTGCATGTTAAATTGACTTAATTAATTCACTTGGATAATCAATTAATTAATTTGCCAAAGGGGTCAATACATTTTTGGCCTATCAAGTGGTATTAGAGCAAGCACACTCTGATTAGGTTTAATTTTTGCTGTGTGATCCATTGACCCCTGTTGTTATGGCTACAAGCAGCATGAAAAGATCTTTTATTTCAAAAACATCTTTCTTTTCTAATCTCTATTTGATCGAGTGTTTCAGAAAATGTAAGTCTAAAAGTTATTTGAAAGCTATCTTGAGGACTATTGAAAAAGGTCTTAGTGTGATAAGGAAGAAACTAGATTGTCTCAAAATGAAGATGTACAAAGGAGTTTGTTTGACAAGGGTGAAACTTAAAGGTTTTATTCATAAATGGCAGATGAGAGAAAAAACCATTCCTACTGATTTGTCACGCAAGCATGAAGTGTGCTTTATGATGAATTCCGCATTTAAGGTAATGGACACATGTTTGTGGTACCTTCACTGTGGATGCTTGAGACATTTGACTAGAGACCATTCTCACTTTAAGGTTTTTGAGTCTAAGAAAGGTGGAAATGTCAATTTTGGTGATGGGAGCAAATCACAAAAAAAAGGGAAGGGAACCACCTCTCTACTTGGACTACCAGACATTACAAATGTGTTGTATGTAGAAGGTCTGAGAGTGAACTTGTTGAACATAAGTCAGATATGTGATCAAGACTTCATGGTGCTGTTCTTAAAAGGGAAGTGTCTCATTTTGAATGAGTCTAGAAAGAAACTCATAAGCAGAGTCCACACTCTAGATAATTGCTATGGATTGGTACTTGATGCTGATATTGTGTGCAACAGTATTCGTTTGTCAAATGAAGACTTATGGCACCAAAGAATGGGACATATTAGCTACAAACATTTGTCAATTGTATCTAAGTATGAATTAATGTTGGGAATACCAAAGCTCAGCAGGATTAGCAATGTTTTGTGTGGACCATGTCAACTTGGGAAACAGATGAAAGCAAAACATCTAAGCACTCAGACATCAGTTACATCTAGACATTTGGAGCTGCTACATTTGGATCTCATAGGTCCAACTAAAACCAAATCTCTTGGAGGAAAGAGATACATCATGGTTGTAGTAGATAATTTAACCAAGTACACTTAGGTCATTCTTCTAAGATCCAAGTCAGATGCTCCTAAGCGCATTGAAGCTTTGTGTACAAGACTGCAAAATGAGAAGAACATGAAGATTGATCGAATTCGAAGTGATCATGGTAAAGAATTTTAGAACTCATACATGGAATCTTTTTGCATTAGATTTGGTATATCTTAAGAATTCTCTGCTCCTATTACTCCTCAACAAAATGGTATAGTAGAAAGAAAGAATAGAGTCATTCAAGAGATGGCTAGAGCCATGTTACATAATAAAGATGTGGCTAGAAATTTACGGGAAGAAGTAGTCAACACTGCATGTCATATGGTTAACGGGTATATTTCAGACCCAGTACAAAGAAGACACCCTATGAATTGTGGAAGGGAAGAAAGCCGAATGTGAAGTATTTTAGAATCTTTGGAAGTACTTGTTTCATCCTTAAGGATAGAGAGAATGTGGGAAAGTTTGTCTCCCAAAGCAATGAAAGAATATTTTTGGGATACTCCTCCACCAGCAAAGCTTATCGGGTGTACAACAAAAAAACCAAGAAGTTGATGGAAACCGTTAATGTCGTTATTGATGAAGTTTCAGATACTGGTTCTAAGAAAAGTAGTGAGGAAATACCCAAGGAAATTCTTCCTTCAGAGCCTAAGGTTGTTCAAGAAGAAGTTGATCAAGAACCTGTTTCTCCAAGTACTCCAAGTGTTATAGAAAATTCAGCAAATATTCCTACTTCACCTAAGTCTAAATCTCATGAAGAAAAAAGACCTTCCTCAAGGATCAAACTAAATCACCCTCCTGAAGTTACTGTGGGAAATACGAATGAACTTACACTAAGAAAGCGTATAGTTGATAAATGTGTTGCTAACTTTGTGTCTTATTCTTGCTATTTGTCATAGGTTAAACCCACCAAGGTTGAGGATGCTCTCCAGGATGAAAGCTGGGTTGAGGCCATGTATGATGAACTGATCTAGTTTCAAAGGAATGATGTCTGGACCTTAGTACCTTGATTGGAAGGAGAGCACATCATTTGCATAAAGTGGATATTCCGCAATAAAATTGATGATGAAGGAAATGTGATTTGCAACAAGGCTCGTCTAGTGGCCTAAGAATACTTTCAAGTGGAAGGAGTAGATTTTGATGAAACATTTGATCCTGTAGCTCGCATGGAATCCATTAGGGTTCTCCTAACCTTGGCTTGTCACTTGAAGTTCAAGCTTTACCAAATGGATGTAAAGACTGCATTCTTGAACGGGTTTCTTAGAGAAGATGTCTATGTTGCTCAGCCTAAAGGATTTATTGATCCATACTTTTTGGATCATGTGTTGTACCCCAAGAAGGCTCTCTATGGACTAAAGTAAGCACCCAGAGCTTGGTATGACTGGCTTACACAATACCTAGTCTCACATGGTTTCACAAGAAGACAACCTGATCAAACTCTTTTTATTAAAAGGGAAAATGATGAGTTGATAGTTGCTCAAGTCTATGTTAATGATATCATCTTTGGGTCTACAAAGGATGAACTTGCTCATGACTTTTCGAAGCTTATGCAGGCCGAGTTCGAGATAAGCATGATTGAAGAGTTGAATTACTTCCTTGGATTGCAGATTTGTCAGCAAGAGTCAGGTATATTCATATCTCAGTCTAAATATGCCAAAAATCTTGTGAAAAATTTTGGGTTGGATTGTGCTAGTTTTGTTAGAACCCCTATGAGCCCTAATGTTAAACTCACTATTGACTTGTTAGGCAAAACTGTTGATTCTTCTTTATATAGAAGCATGATAGGTAGTCTCCTTTACCTTACTGCTAGTAGACTTGACATTAGTTATAGTGTAGGTGTGTGTGCTAGATATTAGGCAAACCCTAAAGAGTCACATATGATTGCTTTAAAAAGAATCATAAAATATGTCAAATCCACTGCCAATTTCGAAGTGTGGTATAGAAAGGACACCAATGATGTCTTAGTTAGGTATTCTGATGCAGACTAGGCTGGGAATGCTGATGACAGAAAAAGTATTTTAGGGGGTTGCTTTTATGTGGGGAACAATCTTGTCTCCTGGATGAGTAAGAAGTAGAATTCCATCACTTTATCCACTACTGAGGCTGAATACATTGCTGCTGGTAGCTATTGCACCCAACTTTTGTGGATGCAAAAAATCCTCTTTGATTATGGTATTCGTCAAAAAAATCTTACCATTTATTGTGACAATACCAGTGCCATTAACAACTCTAAAAATTTTGTTCAACATTCTTGAACAAAACATATAGAGATACAATACCACTTCATTCGGGAGCTTGTAGAAGATGGCACACTCACTCCTGAATTAATCCATACTGATGATCAGAAGGCCGATTTGTTAACTAAACCTCCTGATAGCAAACTGTTTGAATTCTAACAACAAAACATTAGTGTAATCTCCATGGAGTGATCTCTCCTCTTTCTTCTCATTTCTCATGCATTTGCATCTAGTTCTATGTTTTGTGTGGTTCTTTATGTTTTTGTTTGGTTGTTTTTTTAGTTTTTGTTTATTTTGTTTTTCATTAAAAAAAAATGAAAAATGAAAAAAATACAAAAATAGTGTGTGTTTGTGTATATTGGTACTTATGTACTTTGGATGGCCATTGAAACAAAGTTTTCTAAATTTTGTATCTATTGTAGCTTAGATGAGCATTTTAATGCACAACTAAGCAAATGAGCTTTGTGACTCATGTTTGTGATGAGTACGATTAAGTAATCTCTTATACTTAACACTCATATCACTCTTTTTTACGGGAAGGACTAGAAAATCTTAAGAGAAAAGCATAAATAACCATCTCACCACTAAAGCCTGCCAATTATGTATAACATCTGTGTGCTTCGGCATAGTAAAATTGTGATGTTTAAGCTTGCATAATTAGGTATTTCTTTTCTATTAGGTTTTTAGACTCCTTAAAACACAACAATATAATTAACCTAGTTTATTAGCCAAGTGATTAATTTAGTCAAATTATGCAAATTTAGGTTAACAGAATCAAATAATCATATCATGATATAAAGCAGCGGAAATATAAATAATACAAAGATATGATCACCTAGGAAAACCAAACCAGTAAAAAACCTGGTAAGGATTTAACCTAACTATTCTCAAGGTAAACTTGAATCCACTATATGAAAGAATCAAAGTTCATACAAAAGGACTTACAAGCACCTACGCTTGACTTCCTAGTGCTACCCACTAGTAGAACTAACTGACACAACCACGTGTAAGCTCCGAATTCACGAACTCCTTCTTTCTTGGATTCTCCAATCAAGTACAAGCACTTCTGCTTGTGTTTCTTTAAACTCTAATGGCAGCAACTGAGTTAATCATCAAGGTGTTGATAATATCTTTACCTTGAAAACCCTAAGTTTATGTGAAGGAAAGGTCCTTAAGGATCTCACAAGAGATTCACACAAACCGCAAAATATGAGCAACAATACAACCAGAGTAACTCCCAAAATGTGGCTAGGGTTTTGCCTTATATATCTAGGGCAAAAACATAAAACCCTACACATTTAATGAGATAGGGCTGAGTTGGAAATTCTGCAGAAAAAAAATTCTGGCCAACTTTTGATCGATTGAGTCTATCCTTCGATCAATCGAGCTAGGCCGAAATGCACTAATATATCTGCAGCCTCTCGATTCCAATTTTACATGAATTATAAAACTTTGGGCAAGCCTAAACAAGACTAAACATATTGTTTTGATCATAGTTTGCCAACATTACACATTAAAGTTCTAAATACATCAAATCCGAAATCTTTAGAACCTAACATTTTCTCTCTCTTATATGCCCATGCATGCTATGCTCAAAAAGAAAAATATGCAAAGAATATAAAAGCAAAAAGAATCAAAATGCTTTGAAATATGGTTGTAAGCGTGTTTCTAGGAGATGTGGGAGTTATAGGATGTACCTCAAAGGTGATAGTCCCTATTAAGCAGTTACGATTGTGTGTGAGTGTATTTGATTTTCTCATATCTCAAATCATTATAATATGAGACACTTATGCACTCTTGTTATGTTTTCACACACAACATGCAAAAATTCTTTGCTACTTTTGATACATGTGTAGGTACAATGTGATTTGGCCATCACAAGGAATACATGTGTTAATATATGCTCACTAAATTGTCTTAACTTGTTTTTGAAATATAAAATTGGTTATACTTGTTTAATGTGTATGTGTGTGTTTTGGATCTTTGAATGCTTTGCATATTTGTTGAGAGATGTCTTGAGAGCTTAACATGTTGTTTGATCCTGGTTTGAGTAGCTTGCTTGTTGCATTCATTTTTATGTGTTTTTCCCGTCTTTGAAAAACCTTATTTCTTCAAGCTCGACAACTTCTCGATAGATCCTCGACAGATTCTGTTCTATCAAGCCCTTCTTCATCCTTTTCTTGATAGATCTTGACAGAATTTTGATCCATCGAGATTTCTGGGTTTCTTCTTGACTGATTCTTGACAACTTCTTCAATCCATCGAGCCAATTTTTTGAACCTTCTGTCTAGCCGATACATTCTCGACAGATTCTCAATCCTTTGAGGTGTTTTTGCTGTCGACAAATCCTTGACAACACCTCGACAGATTCATTTTCATCGAGATTTAGTGATTGATAGATCTCGATAGATACTTTGATCCATCGAGTTGCGATTTCTATTTAAAGGCTGAGTGCGAATTAGATCTCATTCTTCACTTCTCTCTCTCGACAAAATTTCTTTTCTCTCCTCCCAAACACTTTTCTTTCACTCAAATCCTTCTACGCTCATGATTTCCGGCCTAGATCAAAACTTAATCCTTTGGTATGTGTTCTTAAACCCTTCATGTACATGCATTCATGCTTTTTAGACCTAAGTTTTGGGGTTTTTGAAAATTTTTGGGGGGTTTTTGAGATTTTTTGTGAAATTGTTAGGTTAGGTGTTGTTGATATGATGCTATATGCTCATGCATTGTATTCTAATTGCATTTCAATAATGTTTTATAGATGTGTGTTTGATTATTGAAATGTGTGCTGGTAGGTTCGGATTGAGTTTTACCCATGATGCAATTTAAATTTTACACGTCACAATGTTCTTGCATTTTTCATGCATACGTCTTTCTTTTCCTTTCTACTCCTTTGTTTTTGTTGTGATGTGTTCTTTCTCTTTCTCCTTCTCTCTCTTTCGAATAGACTGCATTATGGCACCCAAAATGCGTAAATCCACTCTGAGCTGGAATCCTCTTCAAGGTTCCGGTTCTTCTTCTTCTTCTGATCCTATCCCCCCTCTTCACGTTCAGTTCTGTGATAGGAAGGCCTAAAAGGACTTTTAGAAATGTGGCATTCATCCAAAGCGCCATGTTATTCTGTTAAACTTTACCGACACTCCTCTCCCTGCCGTCATTCAGACTCGGGGCTGGGAATATCTATTAAGAGTCCCTTAAGGTGTCACATCATGTTTATACATGAGTTTTACTCCAATATACACGGTATCGACACCTCTGTACCTCTATTTGCCATGATATTTCGAGGTACACATATCATAGTTACCTCGAATCTTATATCTGAGGTACTACAAGTTCCGCGGGTAGTGCATCCTAACTACCCCAGCTGTGAGCATCTTAGGACTGTGTCCAGAGACAAGCTTCTATTTCACTTTTGTAAGACACCTTCCATAGGAGGTACGAAGCAAAACACCCAATGCTTGGGCTTCGCAAAGGGTTCAAGGTTCCTTAACATAGTGATTGATAGGCCACAAACTGAATTGACCCCTTGTGATAAAAATTAATCAATTAATTAGCCAAGTTATTAATTAATCAATTTAACATGCAAACGCGTGGTAGCACAAACAAATCACCAAATAACTAAATATGCAACGGAAATTAAATAACACGGCGATTTGTTTACGAATGGGGAAAAACCTAACGGCAAAAACCCTACCGGGTGATTTTCAGGTCACCACTCCCGAAACTCCACTATTATCACAACAAGCGGTTACAAGTAAGAGAATCCCAAGTACCTTACCAACCTACAGTTGAACCCTTACCCCAATACCCAATTGGACTCATTCTGTAGTGACAGTTCCCACCTTTGATGCACAGGTCCCAAGTACATGACTAACTAATGCGCGGATCCCAGTACGTGACTTCAACACCAACTTGAAGGAGAGGTTGGCTGCAAAGTTCTTCAGTTCATCCTACACGATGAAGATCAAGAAGATGCTTGGTCACAAAACCCTTTGGTGCAAATACACAGCAACTTCTTCAGAAGAGATGAACTAGGGCAAGAACTTCGTCTTTGATCACAAATTCTTGAACAGAGTTTGCTCAATGCTTGTGCAACTTGTGTCTCTTTTGACGGCTCTTAAAATAATCTTTTTATATGTCTAAGGTTAGGAGAAAAGAAAGTCCAAGGACATATTCACAGATTCCAAGAAATTAGATCAGAAAACTAATTTTTGTAAACCTTGACAAATAGAAGCTGTCGAGAAGCTATCGAGCAAGTGTCAAGCTTACGGGCTTAAAGCAGCTTTCTAAAGCTCGATAGGTGCAGCTGTTGAGCTTTAATGAATTTGCACTATTAGCTTGTTTTTCTTGGACATACTTGATGACTTCAACACTTGATCTTAAAATCTTGTTTCTTGAAGTATGAAAAACACCTAGAATTACCTAATTACAAGTAAAATGCGTTTTGTCGAAAGATTAGCCAATTTACATAAACAAATAACATATGGTCTTAATAAGTGAAAACACATATGTCTTAACAATCTCCCCCTTTGGCAATTCGTGACAAAACCACAGCAAACAAATGAACATATGAGAGAAGTCGTAAATCACTCAACTCATATTCACTTGTTGAATACAATAAAATCTATTCTATCACAAACCCTTGAAAAAATTTGCAATAAAAGAGTTTATGGCAAGTAAACTTTGACAACCTGTATTTCTGAAACACTTTAAACAAAACTCATCAAGGCATCTTGTGTAAAACAGAAATAATAAATTGCATACAAGTAAAAGAAACATGTGTATAAAGATAGAAAAGAAACAACACATGTAGAGATAAGTGAAAGAAACATACATTCACATATAGAGAAAATAAGTACAATGTATGTAAAAACTAGTCAGAAGACCTCATATACAAGAACAATGTATCTAAAAAGTAGAAAAGAAAAAGATACATCAAATCCTCACTACATCCCTCAAAATATCAACACTCTCCCTATCAATATTGTCCTATACCACTCTCATATCCAAAATTACTCCCCCCTTTTGTCACGAGTGACAAAGGGCAAGTGTGTCAAGTAGACATCTCATCAGTAGAGTTAGCATTTCCATCATCATCCGAAGTGTCATCGTCATCACCATCATCATCATTCTCAAAATCAGAAGCTGCTGGAGGAGGTGGTGAAGGAGTAGCCTCAAAAGCAAACCCACCCATGGTCGCCTACCATCGTACAATACGACCAACACAAACATTCACCTGATACAACTCAGTAGAGAGCGTATCAAGGCGAGCATCCATGCGTTGTAGCTGCACCATGATGTCTCCAAGAGATACATCGCTCAAAGAGGAAGAAAGAGCAGATGTAGACGGAGTGGTACGAGATGGAGCGAAACAGGAGGAAGGAGTGGAATCCAACTGTCGCAACCTAAACTACGCTACACTACGTTTTACGGTAGTGGCATCTATGGCACAAATGAGTGTGAAGTGGTCGGACACAAGAAAAGGGACAGAAAAATGGCGTAAGATCCTCGTGATAATAGAAGGAAAGATGAGCTTATCATGGGACGCCGAATCTAAATGAACATCTATGATAGAAAGAATGATATGAGAGGAAAAACCTATGGTAAGATGCTCAAGAAGAGATAACAAAAATTGAGCACGAGGCTTTGTGATGGAGTTGTAGTGAGAAAGTGGATAGAGTACAAAAGTCATCACCATGTTTAAGAATCTAGGACCTTTAGCAAAAGGTCTACATGATGTATACTGATGTTCACCCCATCAGCAGGGCGCTCACAAAAAGCAGAAATGAGCTCATCTTTGGACACAGTCCTCAGACGCTCACAAGAAAGATAGTTAGGAACCTCTATCCTAGGAACCCGAAGAACATCCGCAACAAGTTGCGGTGTGATAGGGATGACTTACCTCGAACGCGAGTGAAGAAAAGAGGTACTGAACGATGTGAACTGAATGAGTTTTAAAGTAAAACTCCTGAATAAGCACGAGAGGACATGTGACCAGGACGTCACACAGTGACTCCCATCCCCTCCTGTGAATGACAGAGGGAAGGTTAGTGTTGGCAAAGTCCACCAAAATGACTTGGTATTCTGAATGAACACCTCATCTAGAGAAGTTCTCCGAGAATGCCTTGTGGGCATCATCATCATGGAATTGAAGATTAAGAGGAACAGAATCAGAAAGGGAGGAAGCTCCAAAATGAAGAGGGTTCCGAGTAGGAGTGGATTTACGCTTAGGTGCCATAGTCACTACTAACGTAAATAGAAAGAGAAAGAGAAAGAGACAATCAGAAAAGTTCCAAAACAGTTCAAATATATCAAATATATTGAATAGAGAGTACGTATGCATGGGGAATGCATGAACATGTGACATACAACAGAAAATTCATCATGGGCTTAGCCCAATCCAATCTTACCAGCACACAAGCGTAGTCCACACATCTAAATGCATGGAAATACCATTCTAATGCAAATGTGATGCAATGCATGAGACTTTGAACACATTTAAATGAAAACCCATCCCAAAATTTCAAGAAAAACTCATCAATTTTGAAAAACCCCAAAAATTTTAAAAAACCCCAAAACCTAAGATTCAAAATATGAAATGCATGAAGAATGAAGGAAAAAGAGATCATACCAAGTGATTTGAAGTAAGGAAGGGCCGAAAATCACGTGGGTTAAAGGTTTTGTGTGAGAAAAAGGAGTTTGGGAGATGAACAGTCGCGGACAAATCGAGAAAATGAGAACCAGATCGCGACAGAAGCTTATATAGGAGCATTAATAATTCTCAACAGATGAGGTATCGATAGATGTCGAGACAGCTATCGAGGTAGGTGTCGAGAAAAGGAACGTCGACAGATGAAGGTGTCGAGAGAATGGCCTTCGATAGCTGCAGCTGTCGAGAGGTATCGAGGGACAAGAATCACTTTCAAGGAACAAAAGCTCGATCGATCCACCAGGTATCGAGAAGGTATCGAGGAGGCAGGAACTTTGTCGATCGATCCACCAGGTGTCGAGGAGGTGTCGAGATTACGATAAAAAAAAATGCTTGAGAAGCTCGACAGATAACAAGGAATCGAGGAGGTGTCGAGCCAGCTTTTAAAAACAATTTTTCGAGAAGTGAAAAACACAGACATGAATGCAATCCAACATGCACCTCAACTAATGATCCAATTAACATATTAAGCTCTCAAAACCATCTCTTAATAAGAATTTTAAGCAGAGGGATCCTAAAAAAAACACACACACACACTAAACAAGTCTAACCAATTTTATTTTTCAAAAATAAGTCAAGACAGTTTAGTGAGCATACATTAGCACATGTAAAACCTTTGTGATAGCCAAATCACATTGTACCTGCACATGTATCAAGAGTAGCAAAGAATATTGCATGTTGTGTGTGAAAAACATCGCAAGATTGCATATGTGTATACATGTTATGACGATCTGAGATATGAAAAAATAACTTTAATTCACATAAAATCATAACTGTTTGATGGGGACTATCACCTTCGAGGTACATCCTATAACTCCCGCATCTCCTAGAATACATGCTTGCAACCATATTTAAAGTATTTTTGATCTTTTTGCTTTTTTATTTTTCTTTGCATATTTCTTTTATTTTAGCATATCATGCATGGGCATATAAAAGAGAGAAAAGAAATACCCAACATGTTAAGCATAGACATTGCACTTTTGCTATGCCGAAGCATACAGATGTCTTTGACACTGCACTTTTGCTATGCCGAAGCATACAGGTGTCTATGACACTGCACTTTTGCTATGTCGAAGCATACATGTGTCATATTATGATTGGCGGGCAATAGTGGTGAGATGGTTATTTATGCCTTTCTTTTAGAATTTTCTAGTCCTACCCGTCAAAAAGAGTGATACGAGTGTTAAGTTCAAGAGATAATTTAATCTTACTCATCACAAACAAGAGCCACAAAGCTCACTTGCTTAGTTATGCATAGAGATGCTCATCTAAGCTACAAGAGATACAAAGTTTAGAAAACTCTGTTTCAATGGCCATCTAACATATTATGATTAGTACATTTTTTATTGGTACTAATCATAATATGTCATCTCAATAGTTGTTGAAAAAATTATGTTCTTAAGATTATTATCTACGAATTCCTTTTTTTAAGACATTGGAAGAGGGGGGACGTGGGGATGCCACAAAGGATAGAATTACAATGGACTATCATTTGAACTCATAGAATTCTAGATTGAAAGGCTTCATTCCTATGTTGTTTGATGGGAAGAAACTTATTACTACTAGTATTAGAGCATTCACAATGAACTCAACAAATCCCACTTTTTTCCCCCCAATTTTTTGCTAAAAAAAAACTTATTTTTCTTGCTCCAACAAGTTCTACTGTCTCAATGGAGTTTTTCTTAATTTTTCACCCATTTTTTATTTTTTCCTAGATGTAAGTAATGTCTTTTTACATGGAATTCTTAAGGAAGATGTTTATATGCAACAACCTTATTACATTAAGTTGATCCAATTCATCCTAACTATATTTGCAAACTTCCTAAATCCTCTCTATGGCTCGAAACAAACCCTCTAGGCTTGGTTTGAGAGCTTCACCAACCAATTGCTTTACTTAGGGTTCACTACCACTCTTGTAGATTCTTCTTTATCCATCTATCACACTAGTCACACTACTATCTACCTTCTCATGTATGTTGATAATATTATCATCAAAGGAAATAATACCACCTACATTATCTCTCTTATTTTGATGTCGTGGAAGTCTATAAAAAAAGCATATATATTGCTTTTTTTGATGGAATAGAAATTAAATTGTTAGTTCTGGTTGTAAACCTCGAATTCATGAGGGTTTCCTTGAATTCATGAGGGTCCTTGAATTCATAAGGAGAAATAGTCTGAAATCCACCAAAAAATAGAGAGACAAAAATCTAAATTTTATTGATTGATTAATTGTTCAAAAAAACATTTACAAACTTGGAGGCCTATTTAAAAGCCCCATAAAACTTAATAGACAAAAAAATATATTCTAAAACAAATCTTAATTAATACTTGATCATAATGGGAACCAAATTTGATCTAAAAAGTATTAGAAGTACCTAAAAGTAAGGAAATAATATCCATATACCTAAAATAATGAAAATTACATAAAAGTACCAAAATTAATAAATGAAAAAAAAATTAAATTACAGATTATGTCCTACATCCCTTAGCCACACTTTTGAACTTAAAGATTTGGGACCTTTGAATTACTTCCTTGTAATTCAAAAATACTCCTACCCAGACTTGCATCTCACTTTTCCATTCCAAATATGCTTCAGGCATTCTTCATCATTTTAATATGCAGAATGCCAATCCTATCAAAACACCATCTTTTCCTTCCATTAGACTCACAACTCATGATGATTACAACCTTCCTAATCCTATTGTGTTTATAAGCATGACTAGAGCTTTGTACATATCTCACTTTTACCAGGCCTGATATTTCCTTTGTTGTTCACCAAATTTGTCAATTCATGTATTCCCCAATAAATAATCATCTTATGGTTTCAAAGCATGTTTTAAGATGCATTAAAGGTAAAATTCACTTGCATGGCTTTCATTTCAATCTAGGCCTCTTAACCCCTTCAGCATTCATTGATGCTAACTAGGCTGTCGATCTTTCATGATGATGCACAAAAATCGTTAGTGAGCTGATTGTCCTCGATCTCCAATTGTTACCTAAAGAAGAAGAAACCAAGAACCAAACAGAGAGCACCGATGGGGTGCCGGCCAAAGACCCTCCAAAGGTTAAGTCAGTGAAAGAGAAATCTCTAAGAACTCTATAATGAGAGAAGTAGGGATTTTTTGCGTACTTGGGAGAAGAGGAGGTCTAAGGCTTTTATAGTGGCAAATCAATGAACCAAGATCCCTTGGATGCAGGGATTCTTTCTTGTAGAGAATATCTAGAGTTAAGGTTCCAAGATTTTAGGGTGTCTTTCCATATTGGGAAGATACGAGCGTGTACTAGGGTCTTTGTACATGACGCGCAAGACATTTCCACATGAGGATACGTGTGTGGAGACTATGTAGAGGATTGTGGGGCCCACTAGATCTACCCATCGGTATGGTCCTTCGTTTGTCGGTGTCTAAGTGCTGATGTGAGAAACAACCTGACGGGTCTTCTAGGGGTGGTGTTTTTATTCATTCATATAAATGGATTTGACGGGGAAACATACCACGTTGGGTTCGAGGCCTCTATAGTAGTGAGTTTATGGTTGGTATGCTTCGCCTCTTACCGTCGGGATGGTATGGATGAGGATCGTCCATTTGTGTGAGCACCTAGACAAACAAGGAGAAGTTTCAAGCCTGTTGGGGTCGCTTTGGTATGGGTGAGTAATTAAAATTCATGCTGGACGAAAATACCCTTATCTGCTCCTCCTTACTCTGTGACTCGTTGAGCTAGCTGAAGGGTCACGGAGTCCATAGAATATTCCTATCATTTAATGTTCTTTGTCCCGGTAACCTATGTCATAAATAAAGGGCAATAAGGTCTTTGTATTTTGTGGGGTGACACATGGCATCTTCTGGTTTGTTTATATGAGGTGTCGCATCTCTTCGTTTTTTGTGCTTCTTCGCTTTATAAATATGCCCACGCCCTTTTGAAGTTTACATTTTTATTTTACTAAAAATTTCACCCAGAGGTCTAGATCTAGTCCTATTCGTCCATCGCTCGCCATTCGTCCTCACACTTCACTACTTTGTTGAGCTCATCTTCTACCATCATTTTTTCAGGGTAACATATTTTTCTTTTTACTCATTCTTATTTCGATCATCCATCTTCAGTTGTCGGTCTAGTATTTAGTTTTACGTGTGAGTGACCACCTAGCTTTCAGCCGTCACTTATAGGTGAGAGGATGTCAGGTGATAGTAAGTGATAAGCAGTCATGTTTTGTTGGATTCGTCTAGATGAAGAAGATGTCGGTCCGTTTGGTAATGACCCTATGGTGGGAGATTAGACAAACTTTCAAGAGAGGGAGCCATCAACTCACCTTTCAGAAAATGAAAAGGAGGGAGATTTAGAAGGAGAAGAGGTAGAGGAGGAAGAAGGTGAGGGAGACGGTGAAGAAGAATACAGAGAAGAAGAAGACATAGAGGAGGAGAACGGAGAGGAAAAAGGTGGGGAAGGAGATAGAGGGGGCTCTGAGTCGTTGGCTGACAATTTTAGGCCATTTATTATCCCCAAGATCTAGTCTGTGAACAACTTCCTCCCTAAGATGTGGGTGAAGGTTTTCAATAAACTTCATGACTGTTTCCAGATACCCAGCCATATACCTTTAAGGCTGCCAGGTAAAAAAGAGAAATGCTACTCTGGATGGACGTCGGACGTTGGCTTTTACGAGTCCGTCTTCATCGCAGGGCTAAGGTTGCCTCTCACAGCATTGCACTGTCAACTTGCGAACTACCTTGGCATATCCGTCAGCCAGATCTATCCCAATGCTTGGAGGATCTTTACTAGTGCTGAGGTGCTGTGGGGGCAGATGAGTAGGGGCCACCATCAGCTTACCTTGAACGAGTTTTTTTACTATTACAAACCCCTGCAAATAGCAGTTTCAAAGGGTTTTATAATTTTGTAACACTAAAGGCGATGTTGAAATTGATGACAGATGTGCTTGATTCTAATAGAGAATGGAAAGGTAGATATTTCTTTGTTCAGGGGACGGATTGGTTGTGTAGACTCGAGGAATGGGTGGATGTAGTTGAGTTCGACAATACTTGGGGATTTTTAGATACTACTGGTGAGTCGTCCGTAGTATAATTGATTGTCCGTTCTTGAGTTAAATATTATTTTTCTTCTTGCTTTGCATATTCCTATTTATTCTGTCGCTTACCCTTTCTTGTTTTATATCTGTTAGCTTAAGCACTGATGGTAATCAGTGAGAAGTAGAGGGATTTTTTTTGGGACGAATCTTACAGATCCCCTTAATAGAAAGGAATTAGAAGAAGCTAGTGACGCTTGACACTCTCCACACATATTATGGACCGGTGCCGACGGTTGAAGCTAGAAGGTTGGAAGCTCAATCTCGACGACACAAGTATTTTATTCGTCGCCCAATTTTGATTTGTCCTAAGTCTTGATCCATCCATTCTTATCTCATTGTTACTTTTGTTGTAGATATGGAGTTAGGGCCGAAGAGGGCTTTGGTGGTGAAGAAGGCTATAGCCCTTCAATCAAAGGTTAGTAGTTCGTCTGCCCTGGCTGCTAAAACGAGCTTGAAGAGGAAGAACCAAGCCGACATGGGACGTACAGAGAAGAAAACCGTCAACCAACCCGTCATTTTAGACTCGACAGGCTCTTAAGGCATTCCTAACCCTCCCCATCATGGCATGGGTAAGGGTTTGATGTCATCTCGTGGCCTTATCATCAATGAACCAGTCCCTCAGGCCCCTCTTCTGGTGAGGGACAAATATCATGCAATCCAGATGGCTCATTTTATTGTCAAGGATGCGGACCTTGACGAGTGTTCTAAGCATGAAATGGATACCTTGGGGGACTCTGATCTCTTCGATTTTATAAGGGTGACTTTTTTTGTTGAGTCATAATTCTACTTCGTCGCGTAGTGTATGCATACCAGGCTTCGGTGAGGATGCGGGCACTCTAGATCAAGTGTGCTGCCCAAGAGGCCATCGTTAAACTCTTGAGGGGTCATCTAGAGCAGGAATCATACTAGCTGGAGAAGTACAAAGAGGGGGCTCGTACTCTCCATGGCGAAGTCAAAATCTTAACGGAGCAGGTGAAAAAGCTCGATGGTGCTGCCCGTTGAGTTGAGGAGCTGATAGAAGCCAATGCCATCTTGACGGCTGAGGTGACTTCCCTCCGCGAGACCCTGGACAAGACCAAAGTTGATGCTATCAAAGAGTACAAGGACTCGTAGACATTCTTTAACCTACTAGGGTCTCAGTATAGTGAGGGCTTTGATGACTTTAGAAAGCAAGTCGTCGGCCTTTTCCCCAATGTGGACTTTTCTTCCGTCTAGATTGAGCTTACTGTCCTTATAACCCCTAGAGTAGATGATGAGGTAGTTGATGTTGAGGACGAAGATGAGGATGCGCCTGAACATGTCATGGCCCCTCAAGTGGTTCAAGGTGATGGTCCACCTCAACCTGAATAGGCGATGGAAGAGAGAGTTGAGCTTGCCCTCACTGCCTAAAGAGAAAGCTTTTATGTTTACTCTCCCTTTTTTTTTGTTGCAATTTTTAATTCTATTTTGAGGACAACTTGGGTGCGCTGTTTTGTCACATGTGACATTTTCCTTTGTGTTTTTGTTTGAATCAACCGTCGGTTTTATCTTAAATACAGTTGCATGAATGCCTTTACTGCTATCGTCTACTTTGTGTAAGATCATTTGTTGGGAATATTTATGATTCAAGTACATATGCAAATATTTTTTAGTGTCAACCCTTTGGGTCTCTAGGAACATGTTAATTTTGGGATCGAGGTGTTCGTCAACATCCTTATTGACCCGTCCCCCTATAGGCAGGACTTGCTGTCTTTTTTGGACTTAATGATTTGTCCACCCTCTAGGTAGGACTTAATAAAAATTTTCTGGGATCGAGGCAACCATTGGGATCCTTGATTATCCACCCAACCCATAGGCAGGACTTTAGTAAATTTTTTGGGACCCAGGCACCTGTTGGTGTCCTTTATAATCCGTCCACCCCATAGGTAGGACTTCATAAATTTTTTGGGACTAAAGCACCCATCGGTGTCCTTGACGATCCGCCCACCCAATAGGTAGGACTAGTAATTTTTTGGGACCAAGGCACTTGTCGATGTCCTTGATGATCCATCCACCCCATAGATAGAAATTCATAAATTTTTTTGGGACCAAGGCACCCATCAATGCCCTTGATGATCCGTTCACCTTGTAGGTAGGACTTTATAATTTTTTTTGGGACCAAGGAACTCATTGGTGTCCTTAATGATTCGTCCACCTTGTAGGTAGGACTTTATAAATTTTTTTGGGACCAAGGCACCCGTTTGTGTCCTTGATGATCCACCCACCCTGAAAGTAGAACTTCATAAATTTTTTTGGGACCAAGGCACCCGTCGGTGTCCATAATGATCCATCCACCATGTAGGTAGGACTTCATAATTTTTTTTGGGGACCAATGCACCCGTTGGTGTCCTTGATGATCCATCCACCTCGTAGGTAACTCTTCATAACACAAAAGTGCTCAAATCACTTTGAAAACGATGTTGAAAAATAACCTTTACTCATTGTTTTGGCCATAACTTTTTATCCACAGAGAAGTTTTGTGTAAGGTTTGTCTCATTGGAAAGTAGACACCCTGGGCTTCAATTTGAATACAAATTTTACCTAATTTGAGCTTCAATTGAGTGAGTTATTACTGTTTGAAATTGGGCCAACTGGGCAGTCCGATTTTCTGGGTTTTAAAATTTCATGAGCCCAAAATATAATGTTTTGATGTGAACCGGCCCATGGACCCTTAAGAACATCCAAAGATCATTAAAAAGTCTGAAAACCCTAATATTAACTTATATATACTCTTCTGATGCCTCCAATCAAAACCCTAGTAAGAGAGAGCCATTTTTTAGCGTCCATCTTCTCTAAAATCTTAATTCTCTTTTCTAAAACACACACACAGCACCTTTGCACGTTTTTTTACAAATTAAAAACCTCTCTTTAGTTAGTTCTAAGGTAAAAACTATTTTCCCAATTTGATTTCTCAAAACCCTTTTCAAAACTAATCTTGTTTTTGAGTTGTGATTACTTATAAGCTATTGAAATCTTCTTTTACCTTGATATCTTATTGAATCTTGTTGTGTAGGCATTGACGGGCTGGTTAAATATCAATCAAGTTTGTATTCCATAGCAAGGTGAGTCTCTCTTCATGGCTTTTCCTTGATTTGGTCCTTTTATAATTTGTGTTTTTGTTGTTCTTAGTTAATTTATATGTTATTCATGCTTAGAAATATGTTTTGTTTTGTTTGATTTTATTTTGTTTTGTCTTATCATGTTTTGATTTGAAAGTTGATATGATTTGATATGTTGATAAATTTGTTTTGATGTGTTAAGTGTTGCTCTTGTTTGTTGTTAGATCCAATGCATGTTTAGGAATAGATTTTGTTTTGTTTATCTTTGATATCTTTGTTATTAGTTTAGATTATTTAGTTTTATATTAGAAGCATGTTAGGTTTGGTATGGTTGTTATCTTGTTGCTTGCTTTAAATCTGTATTTCTAGGCATACGCATACTCGTGCCCAGAAATGCAGATTTAGGGTTCTTGCAATTTTGATTGTTTTGCTTAGTTCTAAATCCTCTGCTTAGGTCTCATTGAATCTAATTTTCACATGTTTAGGCCTATGGTTAGTAGAATAACATGTTTCACATGCTTTGATTGTTGAATTGATAATTAGGGTTTATATCTTCGTTGAATCACATGAACATGCATATGAACATGAACATGCATTGATGCGTAGGTGATGTGGTGCTATGAGGTAAGCGAGGTAAGTCATGCATAATTACATGAACATGCATTTGATTGGGATGATGAGCATGATATGGTTTATAAACATGATGAATATGCTTGGCTAATACCATGATGCTATGCTTGGATGTTTGGGATATGCTTGATGTTAATGCCTTATTGATGCTACCGTATTGTGATATGCTTATTGCCTTGTGTTAGGGACATTTTTTTTGATGAATAAAGTGACAACTTATTAGTAAAACTATACTACTAATTTTAAATATTTATTTTGTGTGCCTAAATTTATTGTTAACATAATTAAAATTGAACCTACTTAAAAAACGATGATAAATCAAGTTGTTTGCATGTTACACAAGCGGCAAGGAGAATTATACTACTATTAATTAATAAGAATACAATACACCAAATTTTTTGCATGATTAAGAGATGGAAGTTGTAGTGTACACAAAAATTGAATTAAGCTGAATTCTTCAACCAATTCACGTGAGTGTCAGGCATACTTAACGAAAAACACAAACTAAAATTTAAAAGAAACATGATGATGATGATGATGATGCTTGAAATATTATGCTTGAAATAACAATATTATGCTTGAAATGTTATGCTTGAAATATTATGCTTGAAAATTTAAAAAAAACTGGTCATATAATATTATGCTTGAAATAACATGATGATGATGATGAATACTAACAATATAGAATGGTCATGTTGGCAGGGAATGGGTCAAGAAATGAGCAATGTAGGGACACTGAATTTTTTCCAATCTTTTCACAATTGCTAAGCTGGAAATAAGTTATGGTTAAAGTAACATCACTTCCATATACACCTATCATTAACACATTTTTTATTGGTACTAATCATAATATGTCATCTCAATAGTTGTTGTAAAAATTATGTTCTTAAGATTATTATCTACGAATTCCTTTTTTTAAGACATTGGAAGAGGGGGGACGCGGGGATGCCACAAAGGATAGAATTACAATGGACTATCATTTGAACTCATAGAATTCCAGATTGAAAGGCTTCATTCCTGTGTTGTTTGATGGGAAGAAATTTATTACTACTAGTATTAGAGCATTCACAATGAACTCAACAAATCCCACTTTTTTCCCCCCAATTTTTTGCTAAAAAAAACTTATTTTTCTTGCTCCAACAAGTTCTACTGTCTCAATGGAGTTTTTCTTAATTTTTCACCCATTTTTTATTTTTTCCTACCTGATGTAAGTAATGCCTTTTTACATGGAATTCTTAAGGAAGATGTTTATATGCAACAACCTTATTACATTAAGTTGATCCAATTCATCCTAACTATGTTTGCAAACTTCCTAAATCCTCTCTATGGCTTGAAACAAACCCTCTAGGCTTGGTTTGAGAGCTTCACCAACCAATTGCTTTACTTAGGGTTCACTACCACTCTTGTAGATTCTTCTTTATCCATCTATCACACTAGTCACACTACTATCTACCTTCTCATGTATGTTGATAATATTATCATCAAAGGAAATAACACCACCTACATTATCTCTCTTATTTTGATGTCGTGGAAGTCTAAAAAAAAAGCATATATATTGCTTTTTTTGATGGAATAGAAATTAAATTGTTAGTTCTGGTAGTAAACCTCGAATTCATGAGGGTTTCCTTGAATTCATGAGGGTCCTTGAATTCATAAGGAGAAATAGTTTGAAATCCACCAAAAAATAGAGAGACAAAAATTTAAATTTTATTGATTGATTAATTGTTC
Organism: Quercus suber; assembly: GCF_002906115.3. NCBI lineage: Eukaryota > Viridiplantae > Streptophyta > Magnoliopsida > Fagales > Fagaceae > Quercus > Quercus suber. Next base: position 821,325 of record NW_027069540.1, read on the forward strand.
AAAAAAACATTTACAAACTTGGAGGCCTATTTAAAAGCCCCATAAAACTTAACAAACAAAAAAATATATTCTAAAACAAATCTTAATTAATACCTGATCATAATGGGAACCAAATTTGATCTAAAAAGTATTAGAAGTACCTAAAAATAAGGAAATAATATCCATATACCTAAAATAATGAAAATTACACAAAAGTACCAAAATTAATAAATGAAAAAAAATTAAATTACAGATTATGTCATACATCCCTTAGCCACACTTTTGAACTTAAAGATTTGAGACCTTTGAATTACTTTCTTGTAATTCAAAAATACTCCTCCAAGACTTGCATCTCACTTTTCCGTTCCAAATATGCTTCAGACATTCTTCATCATTTTAATATGCAGAATGCCAATCCTATCAAAACACCATCTTTTCCTTCCATTAGACTCACAACTCATGATGATTACAACCTTCCTAATCCTATTGTGTTTATAAGCATGACTAGAGCTTTGTACATATCTCACTTTTACCAGGCCTGATATTTCCTTTGTTGTTCACCAAATTTGTCAATTCATGTATTCCCCAATAAATAATCATCTTATGGTTTCAAAGCATGTTTTAAGATGCATTAAAGGTAAAATTCACTTGCATGGCTTTCATTTCAATCTAGGCCTCTTAACCCCTTCAGCATTCATTGATGCTAACTAGGCTGTCGATCTTTCATGATGATGCACAAAAATCGTTAGTGAGCTGATTGTCCTCGATCTCCAATTGTTACCTAAAGAAGAAGAAACCAAGAACCAAACAGAGAGCACCGATGGGGTGCCGGCCAAAGACCCTCCAAAGGTTAAGTCAGTGAAAGAGAAATCTCTAAGAACTCTATAATGAGAGAAGTAGGGATTTTTTGCGTACTTGGGAGAAGAGGAGGTCTAAGGCTTTTATAGTGGCAAATCAATGAACCAAGATCCCTTGGATGCAGGGATTCTTTCTTGTAGAGAATATCTAGAGTTAAGGTTCCAAGATTTTAGGGTGTCTTTCCATATTGGGAAGATACGAGCGTGTACTAGGGTCTTTGTACATGACGCGCAAGACATTTCCACATGAGGATACGTGTGTGGAGACTATGTAGAGGATTGTGGGGCCCACTAGATCTACCCATCGGTATGGTCCTTCGTTTGTCGGTGTCTAAGTGCTGATGTGAGAAACAACCTGACGGGTCTTCTAGGGGTGGTGTTTTTATTCATTCATATAAATGGATTTGACGGGGAAACATACCACGTTGGGTTCGAGGCCTCTATAGTAGTGAGTTTATGGTTGGTATGCTTCGCCTCTTACCGTCGGGATGGTATGGATGAGGATCGTCCATTTGTGTGAGCACCTAGACAAACAAGGAGAAGTTTCAAGCCTGTTGGGGTCGCTTTGGTATGGGTGAGTAATTAAAATTCATGCTGGACGAAAATACCCTTATCTGCTCCTCCTTACTCTGTGACTCGTTGAGCTAGCTGAAGGGTCACGGAGTCCATAGAATATTCCTATCATTTAATGTTCTTTGTCCCGGTAACCTATGTCATAAATAAAGGGCAATAAGGTCTTTGTATTTTGTGGGGTGACACATGGCATCTTCTGGTTTGTTTATATGAGGTGTCGCATCTCTTCGTTTTTTGTGCTTCTTCGCTTTATAAATATGCCCACGCCCTTTTGAAGTTTACATTTTTATTTTACTAAAAATTTCACCCAGAGGTCTAGATCTAGTCCTATTCGTCCATCGCTCGCCATTCGTCCTCACACTTCACTACTTTGTTGAGCTCATCTTCTACCATCATTTTTTCAGGGTAACATATTTTTCTTTTTACTCATTCTTATTTCGATCATCCATCTTCAGTTGTCGGTCTAGTATTTAGTTTTACGTGTGAGTGACCACCTAGCTTTCAGCCGTCACTTATAGGTGAGAGGATGTCAGGTGATAGTAAGTGATAAGCAGTCATGTTTTGTTGGATTCGTCTAGATGAAGAAGATGTCGGTCCGTTTGGTAATGACCCTATGGTGGGAGATTAGACAAACTTTCAAGAGAGGGAGCCATCAACTCACCTTTCAGAAAATGAAAAGGAGGGAGATTTAGAAGGAGAAGAGGTAGAGGAGGAAGAAGGTGAGGGAGACGGTGAAGAAGAATACAGAGAAGAAGAAGACATAGAGGAGGAGAACGGAGAGGAAAAAGGTGGGGAAGGAGATAGAGGGGGCTCTGAGTCGTTGGCTGACAATTTTAGGCCATTTATTATCCCCAAGATCTAGTCTGTGAACAACTTCCTCCCTAAGATGTGGGTGAAGGTTTTCAATAAACTTCATGACTGTTTCCAGATACCCAGCCATATACCTTTAAGGCTGCCAGGTAAAAAAGAGAAATGCTACTCTGGATGGACGTCGGACGTTGGCTTTTACGAGTCCGTCTTCATCGCAGGGCTAAGGTTGCCTCTCACAGCATTGCACTGTCAACTTGCGAACTACCTTGGCATATCCGTCAGCCAGATCTATCCCAATGCTTGGAGGATCTTTACTAGTGCTGAGGTGCTGTGGGGGCAGATGAGTAGGGGCCACCATCAGCTTACCTTGAACGAGTTTTTTTACTATTACAAACCCCTGCAAATAGCAGTTTCAAAGGGTTTTATAATTTTGTAACACTAAAGGCGATGTTGAAATTGATGACAGATGTGCTTGATTCTAATAGAGAATGGAAAGGTAGATATTTCTTTGTTCAGGGGACGGATTGGTTGTGTAGACTCGAGGAATGGGTGGATGTAGTTGAGTTCGACAATACTTGGGGATTTTTAGATACTACTGGTGAGTCGTCCGTAGTATAATTGATTGTCCGTTCTTGAGTTAAATATTATTTTTCTTCTTGCTTTGCATATTCCTATTTATTCTGTCGCTTACCCTTTCTTGTTTTATATCTGTTAGCTTAAGCACTGATGGTAATCAGTGAGAAGTAGAGGGATTTTTTTTGGGACGAATCTTACAGATCCCCTTAATAGAAAGGAATTAGAAGAAGCTAGTGACGCTTGACACTCTCCACACATATTATGGACCGGTGCCGACGGTTGAAGCTAGAAGGTTGGAAGCTCAATCTCGACGACACAAGTATTTTATTCGTCGCCCAATTTTGATTTGTCCTAAGTCTTGATCCATCCATTCTTATCTCATTGTTACTTTTGTTGTAGATATGGAGTTAGGGCCGAAGAGGGCTTTGGTGGTGAAGAAGGCTATAGCCCTTCAATCAAAGGTTAGTAGTTCGTCTGCCCTGGCTGCTAAAACGAGCTTGAAGAGGAAGAACCAAGCCGACATGGGACGTACAGAGAAGAAAACCGTCAACCAACCCGTCATTTTAGACTCGACAGGCTCTTAAGGCATTCCTAACCCTCCCCATCATGGCATGGGTAAGGGTTTGATGTCATCTCGTGGCCTTATCATCAATGAACCAGTCCCTCAGGCCCCTCTTCTGGTGAGGGACAAATATCATGCAATCCAGATGGCTCATTTTATTGTCAAGGATGCGGACCTTGACGAGTGTTCTAAGCATGAAATGGATACCTTGGGGGACTCTGATCTCTTCGATTTTATAAGGGTGACTTTTTTTGTTGAGTCATAATTCTACTTCGTCGCGTAGTGTATGCATACCAGGCTTCGGTGAGGATGCGGGCACTCTAGATCAAGTGTGCTGCCCAAGAGGCCATCGTTAAACTCTTGAGGGGTCATCTAGAGCAGGAATCATACTAGCTGGAGAAGTACAAAGAGGGGGCTCGTACTCTCCATGGCGAAGTCAAAATCTTAACGGAGCAGGTGAAAAAGCTCGATGGTGCTGCCCGTTGAGTTGAGGAGCTGATAGAAGCCAATGCCATCTTGACGGCTGAGGTGACTTCCCTCCGCGAGACCCTGGACAAGACCAAAGTTGATGCTATCAAAGAGTACAAGGACTCGTAGACATTCTTTAACCTACTAGGGTCTCAGTATAGTGAGGGCTTTGATGACTTTAGAAAGCAAGTCGTCGGCCTTTTCCCCAATGTGGACTTTTCTTCCGTCTAGATTGAGCTTACTGTCCTTATAACCCCTAGAGTAGATGATGAGGTAGTTGATGTTGAGGACGAAGATGAGGATGCGCCTGAACATGTCATGGCCCCTCAAGTGGTTCAAGGTGATGGTCCACCTCAACCTGAATAGGCGATGGAAGAGAGAGTTGAGCTTGCCCTCACTGCCTAAAGAGAAAGCTTTTATGTTTACTCTCCCTTTTTTTTTGTTGCAATTTTTAATTCTATTTTGAGGACAACTTGGGTGCGCTGTTTTGTCACATGTGACATTTTCCTTTGTGTTTTTGTTTGAATCAACCGTCGGTTTTATCTTAAATACAGTTGCATGAATGCCTTTACTGCTATCGTCTACTTTGTGTAAGATCATTTGTTGGGAATATTTATGATTCAAGTACATATGCAAATATTTTTTAGTGTCAACCCTTTGGGTCTCTAGGAACATGTTAATTTTGGGATCGAGGTGTTCGTCAACATCCTTATTGACCCGTCCCCCTATAGGCAGGACTTGCTGTCTTTTTTGGACTTAATGATTTGTCCACCCTCTAGGTAGGACTTAATAAAAATTTTCTGGGATCGAGGCAACCATTGGGATCCTTGATTATCCACCCAACCCATAGGCAGGACTTTAGTAAATTTTTTGGGACCCAGGCACCTGTTGGTGTCCTTTATAATCCGTCCACCCCATAGGTAGGACTTCATAAATTTTTTGGGACTAAAGCACCCATCGGTGTCCTTGACGATCCGCCCACCCAATAGGTAGGACTAGTAATTTTTTGGGACCAAGGCACTTGTCGATGTCCTTGATGATCCATCCACCCCATAGATAGAAATTCATAAATTTTTTTGGGACCAAGGCACCCATCAATGCCCTTGATGATCCGTTCACCTTGTAGGTAGGACTTTATAATTTTTTTTGGGACCAAGGAACTCATTGGTGTCCTTAATGATTCGTCCACCTTGTAGGTAGGACTTTATAAATTTTTTTGGGACCAAGGCACCCGTTTGTGTCCTTGATGATCCACCCACCCTGAAAGTAGAACTTCATAAATTTTTTTGGGACCAAGGCACCCGTCGGTGTCCATAATGATCCATCCACCATGTAGGTAGGACTTCATAATTTTTTTTGGGGACCAATGCACCCGTTGGTGTCCTTGATGATCCATCCACCTCGTAGGTAACTCTTCATAACACAAAAGTGCTCAAATCACTTTGAAAACGATGTTGAAAAATAACCTTTACTCATTGTTTTGGCCATAACTTTTTATCCACAGAGAAGTTTTGTGTAAGGTTTGTCTCATTGGAAAGTAGACACCCTGGGCTTCAATTTGAATACAAATTTTACCTAATTTGAGCTTCAATTGAGTGAGTTATTACTGTTTGAAATTGGGCCAACTGGGCAGTCCGATTTTCTGGGTTTTAAAATTTCATGAGCCCAAAATATAATGTTTTGATGTGAACCGGCCCATGGACCCTTAAGAACATCCAAAGATCATTAAAAAGTCTGAAAACCCTAATATTAACTTATATATACTCTTCTGATGCCTCCAATCAAAACCCTAGTAAGAGAGAGCCATTTTTTAGCGTCCATCTTCTCTAAAATCTTAATTCTCTTTTCTAAAACACACACACAGCACCTTTGCACGTTTTTTTACAAATTAAAAACCTCTCTTTAGTTAGTTCTAAGGTAAAAACTATTTTCCCAATTTGATTTCTCAAAACCCTTTTCAAAACTAATCTTGTTTTTGAGTTGTGATTACTTATAAGCTATTGAAATCTTCTTTTACCTTGATATCTTATTGAATCTTGTTGTGTAGGCATTGACGGGCTGGTTAAATATCAATCAAGTTTGTATTCCATAGCAAGGTGAGTCTCTCTTCATGGCTTTTCCTTGATTTGGTCCTTTTATAATTTGTGTTTTTGTTGTTCTTAGTTAATTTATATGTTATTCATGCTTAGAAATATGTTTTGTTTTGTTTGATTTTATTTTGTTTTGTCTTATCATGTTTTGATTTGAAAGTTGATATGATTTGATATGTTGATAAATTTGTTTTGATGTGTTAAGTGTTGCTCTTGTTTGTTGTTAGATCCAATGCATGTTTAGGAATAGATTTTGTTTTGTTTATCTTTGATATCTTTGTTATTAGTTTAGATTATTTAGTTTTATATTAGAAGCATGTTAGGTTTGGTATGGTTGTTATCTTGTTGCTTGCTTTAAATCTGTATTTCTAGGCATACGCATACTCGTGCCCAGAAATGCAGATTTAGGGTTCTTGCAATTTTGATTGTTTTGCTTAGTTCTAAATCCTCTGCTTAGGTCTCATTGAATCTAATTTTCACATGTTTAGGCCTATGGTTAGTAGAATAACATGTTTCACATGCTTTGATTGTTGAATTGATAATTAGGGTTTATATCTTCGTTGAATCACATGAACATGCATATGAACATGAACATGCATTGATGCGTAGGTGATGTGGTGCTATGAGGTAAGCGAGGTAAGTCATGCATAATTACATGAACATGCATTTGATTGGGATGATGAGCATGATATGGTTTATAAACATGATGAATATGCTTGGCTAATACCATGATGCTATGCTTGGATGTTTGGGATATGCTTGATGTTAATGCCTTATTGATGCTACCGTATTGTGATATGCTTATTGCCTTGTGTTAGGGACATATTTATGTAATTGACTAATTCTTTGACAAAACACACTTCACTTGTAATTGGGTAGATTTAGGATGGGTTTAGTACTTCAAGAAACAAGTGTTCATGTTTAGTATTGAAGTCATGCAAATCTGTCCAAGAAACAAGTGAAGAAGTGCTATTCATTAAAGCTCAACAGCAGCCTCGACAGAAAGACTTCTATTGAGATTTAATGTTGAAACTCGACAGAAGCTCAACACAAGTTGTATCTGTCGAGAATTACGAAATCAGAAATTCCAGATCTGATTAAATGCATATCCTTGAGTATTTGTGTAGAGTTTCTTTTCTCATAACCCTAGACATATATAAGGATTATTTTAAAGGCCGTCACATTGGATGCAAGGTTGTTGCAATTGTTGTTACTTACATTGGGTGACCGGAAATAGAATTTGCCATAGTTCATCTTTTTCTCTGTATAAGCTATTGCGTCTTTACGTCAAGGGTTTTGTGACCAAAGAGCTTTCTGATTTTCATTGTTGGATGAACTGAAGAACTTTGCAGCGAACATCTTCCTCAAGTTGGTGTGTTAGTCACATATTGGGATCCGTGCATCATTGGTTAGTCACGTACTGGATTCGTGCATTGAATGGGGAGATTGTCGCTACAATACTAGTCCAATTGGGTATTGGGATAAGGATTCAACTGTAGGTTGGTATTAGGTACTGGGATTCCTTTTACTTAGAATTGCTTGTTTTAATAATAATGGATTCTCGGGAGTGGTGACCTTAAATTCACCCGATGAGATTTTGCCTCGATGGTTTTTCCCATTCGTATACAAATCACCTGTGTCAAATTTAATTTCCGCTGCATTTAGTTATTTGGTGATTTGTTTGTGCTACTATACTACGGCATGTTAAATTGACTTAATTAATTCACTTGGATAATCAATTAATTAATTTGCCAAAGGGGTCAATACATTTTTGGCCTATCAAGTGGTATTAGAGCAAGCACACTCTGATTAGGTTTAATTTTTGCTGTGTGATCCATTGACCCCTGTTGTCATGGCTACAAGCAGCATGAAAAGATCTTTTATTTCAAAAACATCTTTCTTTTCTAATCTCTATTTGATTGAATGTTTTAGAAAATGTAAGTCTAAAAGTTATTTGAAAGCTATCTTGATGACTATTGAAAAAGGTCTTAGTGTGATAAGGAAGAAAGTAGATTGTCTCAAATGAAGATGTACAAAGGAGTTTGTTTGACAAGGGTGAAACTTAAAGGTTTTATTCATAAATGGCAGATGAGAGAAAAAACCATTCCTACTGATTTGTCAAGCAAGCATGAAGTGTGCTTTATGATGAATTCCGCATTTAAGGTAATGGACACATGTTTGTGGTACCTTCACTGTGGATGCTTGAGACATTTGACTAGAGACCATTCTCACTTTAAGGTTTTTGAGTCTAAGAAAGGTGGAAATGTCAGTTTTGGTGATGGGAGCAAATCACAAAAAAAAGGGAAGGGAACCACCTCTCTACTTGGACTACCAGACATTACAAATGTGTTGTATGTAGAAGGTCTGAGAGTGAACTTGTTGAACATAAGTCAGATATGTGATCAAGACTTCATGGTGCTATTCTTAAAAGGGAAGTGTCTCATTTTGAATGAGTCTAGAAAGAAACTCATAAGCAGAGTCCACACTCTAGATAATTGCTATGGATTGGTACTTGATGCTGATATTGTGTGCAACAGTATTCGTTTGTCAAATGAAGACTTATGGCACCAAAGAATGGGACATATTAGCTACAAACATTTGTCAATTGTATCTAAGTATGAATCAATGTTGGGAATACCAAAGCTCGGCAGGGTTAGCAATGTTTTGTGTGGACCATGTCAACTTGGGAAACAGATGAAAGCAAAACATCTAAGCACTCAGACATCAGTTGCATCTAGACATTTGAAGCTGCTACATTTGGATCTCATAGGTCCAACTAAAACCAAATCTCTTGGAGGAAAGAGATACATCATGGTTGTAGTAGATAATTTCACCAAGTACACTTAGGTCATTCTTCTAAGATCTAAGTCGGATGCTCCTGAGCGCATTGAAGCTTTGTGTACAAGACTGCAAAATGAGAAGAGCATGAAGATTGATCGAATTCGAAGTGATCATGGTAAAGAATTTTAGAACTCATACATGGAATCTTTTTGCATTAGATTTGGTATATCTTAAGAATTCTCTGCTCCTATTACTCCTCAACAAAATGGTATAGTAGAAAGAAAGAATAGTCATTCAAGAGATGGCTAGAGCCATGTTACATAATAAAGATGTGGCTAGAAATTTACGGGAAGAAGTAGTCAACACTGCATGTCATATGGTTAACGGGTATATTTCAGACCCAGTACAAAGAAGACACCCTATGAATTGTGGAAGGGAAGAAAGCCGAATGTGAAGTATTTTAGAATCTTTGGAAGTACTTGTTTCATCCTTAAGGATAGAGAGAATGTGGGAAAGTTTGTCTCCCAAAGCAATGAAAGAATATTTCATGTATAACATCTGTGTGCTTCAGCATAGTAAAATTGTGATGTTTAAGCTTGCATAATTAGGTAGTTCTTTTCTGTTTGGTTTTTAGACTCCTTAAAACACAACAATTGGATTAACCTAGTTTATTAGCCAAGTGATTAACTTAGTCAAATTATGCAAATCTAGGTTAACACAATCAAATAGTCATATCAAGATATAAAGCAGCGGAAATATAAATAACACAAAGATATGATCACCTAGGAAAACCAAACCAGTAAAAAACCTGGTAAGGATTTAACCTAACTATCCTCAAGGTAAACTTGAATCCACTATATGAAAGAATCAAAGTTCATACAAAAGGACTTACAAGCACCCACGCTTGACTTCCTAGTGCTACCCACTAGTGGAACTAACTGACACGACCACGTGCAAGCTCCGAATTCACGAACTCCTTCTTTCTTGGATTCTCCAATCAAGTACAAGCACTTTTGCTTGTGTTTCTTTAAACTCTAATGACAGTAACTGAGTTAATCATCAAGGTGTTGATAATATCTTTACCTTGAAAACCCTAAGTTTATGTAAAGGAAAGCTCCTCAAGGATCTCACAAGAGATTCACACAAACCGCAAAATGTGACTTCCAAAATGTGGCTAGGGTTTTCCTTATATATCTAGGGCAAAAATATAAAACCCTACACGTTTAATGGATAGGGCTGAGTTGGAAATTCTGCAGAAAAAAAATTCTGGCCAACTTTTGATCGATCGAGTCTATCCTTCGATCAATCGAGCCAGACCGAAATGCACTAATATATATGCAGCCTCTTGATTCCAATTTTACATGAATTATAAAACTTTGGGCAAGCCTAAACAAGACTAAACATATTGTTTTGATCATGGTTTGCCAACATTACACATTAGAGTTCTAAATACATCAAATCCTAAATCTTTAGAACCTAACATTTTCTCTCTCTTATATGCCCATGCATGCTATGCTCAAAAAGAAAAATATGCAAAGAATACAAAAGCAAAAAGAATCAAAATGCTTTGAAATATGGTTGTAAGCGTGTTTCTAGGAGATGTGGAAGTTATAGGATGTACCTCAAAGGTGATAGTCCCTATTAAGCAGTTACGATTGTGTGTGAGTGTATTTGATTTTCTCATATCTCAAATCATTATAATATGAGACACTTATGCACTCTTGTTATGTTTTCACACACAACATGCAAAAATTCTTTGCTACTTTTGATACATGTGTAGGTATAATGTGATTTGGCCATCACAAGGAATACATGTGTTAATATATGCTCACTAAATTGTCTTAACTTGTTTTTGAAATATAAAATTGGTTATACTTGTTTAATGTGTATGTGTGTGTTTTGGATCTTTGAATGCTTTGCATATTTGTTGAGAGATGTCTTGAGAGCTTAACATGTTGTTTGGATCCTGGTTTGAGTAGCTTGCTTGTTGCATTCATTTTTATGTGTTTTTCCCGTCTTTGAAAAACCTTATTTCTTCAAGCTCGACAACTTCTCGATAGATCCTCAACAGATTCTGTTCTATCAAGCCCTTCTTCATCCTTTTCTTGACAGATCTTGACAGAATTTTGATCCATCGAGATTTCTGGGTTTCTTCTTGACTGATTCTTGACAACTTCTTCAATCCATCGAGCCAATTTTTTGAACCTTCTGTCTAGCCGATACATTCTCGACAGATTCTAGATCCTTTGAGGTGTTTTTGCTGTCGACAAATCCTTGACAACACCTCGACAGATTCATTTTTATCGAGATTTAGTGATTGATAGATCTCGATAGATACTTTGATCCATCGAGTTGCGATTTCTATTTAAAGGCTGAGTGCAAATTAGATCTCATTCTTCACTTCTCTCTCTCGACAAAATTTCTTTTCTCTCCTCCCAAACACTTTTCTTTCACTCAAATCCTTCTACCCTCATGATTTTCGGCCTAGATCAAGACTTAATCCTTCGGTATGTGTTCTTAAACTCTTCATTTACATGCATTCATGCTTTTAGACCTATGTTTTGGGGTTTTTGAAAATTTTTGGGGGTTTTTGAGATTTTTTGTGAAATTGTTAGGTTGGGTGTTGTTGATTTGATGCTATATGCTCATGCATTGTATTCTAATTGCATTTCAACAATGTTTTATAGATGTGTGTTTGATTATTGAAATGTGTGCTGGTAGGTTCAGATTGAGTTTTACCCATGATGCAATTTAAATTTTACACGTCACAATGTTCTTGCATTTTTCATGCATACGTCTTTCTTTTCCTTTCTATTCCTTTGTTTTTGTTGTGATGTGTTCTCTCTATTTCTCCTTCTCTCTCTTTCGAATAGACTGCATTATGGCACCCAAAACGCGTAAATCCACTCTGAGCTGGAATCCTCTTCAAGGTTCCGGTTCTTCTTCTTCTTCTGATCCTATCCCCTCTCTTCACGTTTGGTTCTGTGATAGGAAGGCCCAAAAGGACTTTTAGAAATGTGGCATTCATCCAAAGCGCCATGTTATTCTGTTAAACTTTACCGACACTCCTCTCCCTGCCGTTATTCAGACTCGGGGCTGGGAATATCTATTAAGAGTCCCTTAAGGTGTCACATCATGTTTATACATGAGTTTTACTCCAATATACACGGTATCGACACCTCTGTACCTCGATTTGCCATGATATTTCAAGGTACACATATCATAGTTACCTCGGATCTTATATCCGAAGTACTACATGTTCCGTGGGTAGTGCATCCTAACTACCCCAGCTGTGAGCGTCTTAGGACTGTGTCCAGAGACAAGTTTCTATCTCACTTTTGTAAGACACCTTCCATAGGAGGTAGGAAGCAAAACACCCAATGCTTGGGCTTTGCAAAAGGTTCAAGGTTCCTTAACATAGTGATTGATAGGCCACAAACTGAATTGACCCATTGTGATAAAAATTAATTAATTAATTAGCCAAGTTATTAATTAATCAATTTAACATGCAAACGCGTGGTAGCACAAACAAATCACCAAATAACTAAATATGCAACGAAAATTAAATAACACGGCGATTTGTTTACGAATGGGGAAAAACCTAACGACAAAAACCCCACTGGGTGATTTTCAGGTCACCACTCCCGAAACTCCCTTATTATCACAATAAGCGGTTACAAGTAAGAGAATCCCAAGTACCTTACCAACCTACAGTTGAACCCTTACCCTAATACCCAATTGGACTTGTTCTGTAGTGATAGTTCCCACCTTTGATGCACAGGTCCCAAGTACATGACTAACCAATGCGCGGATCCTAGTACGTGACTTTGACACCAACTTGAAGGAGAGGTTGGCTGCAAAGTTCTTCAGTTCATCCTACATGATGAAGATCAAGAAGATGCTTGGTCATAAAACCCTTTGGAGCAAATACACAGCAACTTCTTCAGAAGAGATGAACTAGGGCAAGAACTTCGTCTTTGATCACAAATTGCTTGAACAGAGTTTGCTCAATGCTTGTGCAACTTGTGTCTCTTTTGACGGCTCTTAAAATAATCCTTTTATATGTTTAGGGTTAGGAGAAAAGAAAGTCCAAGGACATATTCACAGATTCCAAGAAATCAGATCAGAAAACTAATTTTTATAATCCTCGACAGATAGAAGCTGTCGAGAAGCTATCGAGCAGGTGTCAAGCTTACGGGCTTAAAACAGCTTTCTAAAGCTCGATAGGTGCAGCTGTTGAGCTTTAATGAATTTGCACTATCAGCTTGTTTTTCTTGGACATACTTGATGACTTCAACACTTGATCTTAAAATCTTGTTTCTTGAAGTATTAAAAACACCTAGAACTACCTAATTACAAGTAAAGTGCGTTTTGTCAAAGGATTAGCCAATTTACATAAACAAATAACATATGGTTTTAACAAGTGAAAACACATATATCCTAACAATCTCCCTCTTTGGCAATTAGTGACAAAACCACAGCAAACAAATGAACATATGAGAGAAGTCGTAAATCACTCAACTCATATTCACTTGTTGAATACAATAAAATCTATTCTATCACAAACCCTTGAAAAAATTTGCAAGAAAAGAGTTTATGGCAAGTAAACTTTGACAACCTGTATTTCTGAAACACTTTAAACAAAACTCATCAAGGCATCTTGTGTGAAACATAAATAATAAATTGCATACAAGTAAAAAAAACATGTGTATAAAGATAGAAAAGAAACAACACATGTAGAGATAAGTGAAAGAAACATACATTCACATATAGAGAAAATAAGTATAATGTATGTAAAAACTAGTCAGAAGACCTCATATACAAGAACAATGTATCTAAAAAGTAGAAAAGAAAAAGATACATCAAATCCTCACTACATCTCTCAAAATATCAACACTCTCCCTATCAAAACTGTCCTATACTAACTCTCCCCCTAAGATGACTACTCTTATATTCAAAATTATTCCCCTCTTTTTGTCACGAGTGACAAAGGGTAAGCGTGTCAAGTAGACATCTCATCAGTAGAGCTAGCATTTCCATCATCATCCGAAATGTCATCGTCATCGCCATCATCATCATTCTCAAAATCAGAAGCTGCTGGAGGAGGTGGTGAAGGAGTAGCCTCAGAAGCAAACCCACCCATGGTCGCCTACCATCGTGCAATACGACCAACACGAACATTCACCTGATACAACTCAGTAGAGAGCGTATCAAGGCGAGCATCCATGCGCTGTAGCTGCACCATGATCTCTCCAAGAGATACATTGCTCAAAGAGGAAGAAAGAGCAGATGTAGACGGAGTGGTATGAGATGGAGCGGAACAGGAGGAAGGAGTGGAATCCAGCTGTCGTAACCTAAACTGCGCTACACTACGTTTTACGGTAGTGGCATCTATGGCACAAATGAGTGTGAAGTGGTTGGACACAGGAAAAGGGACAAAAAAATGGCGTAAGATCCTCGTGATAACAGAAGGAAAGATGAGCTTATCATGGGATGCCGAATGTAAATGAATATCTATGGTAGAAAGAATGAAATGAGAGGAAAAACCTATGGTAAGATGCTCAAGAAGAGATAAAAAAAATTGAGCACGAGGCTTTGTGATGGAGTTGTAGTGAGAAAGTGGATAGAGTACAAAAGTCATCACCATGTTTAAGAATCTAGGACCTTTAGCAAAAGGTCTACATGATGTATACTGATGTTCACCCCATCAACAGGGCGCTCACAAAAAGCAGAAATGAGCTCATCTTTGGACACAGTCCTCAGACGCTCACAAGAAGGATAGTTAGGAACCTCTATCCTAGGAACCCGAAACACATCCGCAACAAGTTGCGGTGTGATAGGGATGCGCTTACCTCTAATGCGAGTGAAGAAAAGAGGTATTGAATGATGTGAACTGAACGAGTTTTGGAGTAAAACTCCTGAATAAGCACGAGAGGACATGTGACCAGGACGTCACACAGTGACTCCCATCCCCTACTGTGAATGACAGAGGGAAGGTTAGTGTCGGCAAAGTCCGCCAAAATGACTTGGTGTTCTGAATGAACACCTCATCTAGAGAAGTTCTCCGAGAATGCCTTGTGGGCATCATCATCATGGAATTGAAGATTAAGAGGAACAGAATCAGAAAGGGAGGAAGCTCCAAAATGAAGAGGGTTCCGAGTAGGAGTGGATTTACGCTTAGGTGCCATAGACACTACTAACGTAAATAGAAAGAGAAAGAGAAAGAGACAATCAGAAAAGTTCCAAAATAGTTCAAATATATCAAATATATTGAATAGAGAGTACGTATGCATAGGGAATGCATGAACATGTGACATGCAACAGAAAATTCATCATGGGCTTAGCCAATCCAATCTTACCAGCACACAAGCATAGTTCACACATCTAAATGTATGGAAATACCATTCTAATGCAAATGTGATGTAATGCATGAGACTTTGAACACATTTAAATGAAAACCCATCCCAAAATTTCAAGAAAAACTCATCAATTTTGAAAAACCCCAAAACCTAAGATTCAAAACATGAAATGCATGAAGAATGAAGGAAAAAGAGATCATACCAAGTGATTTGAAGTAAGGAAGGGCTGAAAATCACGTGGGTTAAAGGTTTTGGGTGAGAAAAAGGAGTTTGGGAGATGAACAGTCGCAGACAAATTGAGAAAATGAGAACCAGATCGCGATAGAAGCTTATATAGGAGCATTAATAATTCTCAACAGATGAGGTATCGAGAGATGTCGAGACAGCTATTGAGGTAGGTACAGCTATAGAGGTAGGTGTTGAGAAAAGGAACGTCGACAGATAAGGGTGTCGAGAGAATGGCCTTCGATAGCTGCAGGTGTCGAGAGGTATCGAGGGACAAGAATCACTTTCAAGGAACAAAAGCTCGATCGATCCACCAAGTATCTTGAAGGTATCGAGGAGGCAGAAACTTTGTCGATCGATCCACCAGGTGTGAGGAGGTGTCGAGATTACGATAAAAAAAAAAAGGCTTGAGAAGCTCGACAGATAACAAGGAATCGAGGAGGTGTCGAGCTAGCTTTTAAAAACAATTTTTCGAGAAGTGAAAAACACAGACATGAATGCAATCCAACATGCACCTCAACCAATGATCCAATCAACATATTAAGCTCTCAAAATCATCTCTTAATAAGAATTTTAAGCAGATGGATCCTAAAAAAAACACACACACACTAAACAAGTCTAACCAATTTTATTTTTCAAAAATAAGTTAAGACAGTTTAGTGAGCATACATTAGCACATGTAAAACCTTTGTGATAGCCAAATCACATTTTACCTGCACATGTATCAAGAGTAGCAAAGAATATTGCATGTTGTGTGTGAAAAATATCGCAAGATTGCGTACGTGTATACATGTTATGACGATCTGAGATATGAAAAAATAACTTTAACTCACAACAATCATAACTGTTTGATGGGGACTATCACCTTCGAGGTACATCCTATAACTCCCACATCTCCTAGAATACACGCTTGCAACCATATTTAAAGCATTTTTTTATCTTTTTGCTTTTTTATTTTTCTTTGCATATTTCTTTTATTTTAGCATATCATGCATGGGCATATAAAAGAGAGAAAAAAAATACCCAACATGTTAAGTATAGACATTGCACTTTTGCTATGCCGAAGCATACAGATGTCTTTGACACTGTACTTTTGCTATGCCGAAGCATACAGATGTCTTTGACACTGTACTTTTGCTATGCAGAAGCATATAGGTGTCTATGACACTGCACTTTTACTATGTCGAAGCATACATGTGTCATATTATGATTGGTGGGCAATAGTGGTGAGATGGTTATTTATGCCTTTCTTTTAGAATTTTCTAGTCCTACCCGTCAAAAAGAGTGATACGAGTGTTAAGTTCAAGAGATAATTTAATCTTACTCATCACAAACAAAAGCCACAAAGCTCACTTGCTTAGTTATGCATAGAGATGCTCATCTAAGTTACAAGAGATACAAAGTTTAGAAAACTCTATTTCAATGGCCATCTAAGGTACACAAGTACCAAAGTACACAAAACACACTGTTTTTGTATTTTTCTGATTTTTCAAATTTTTTTTTTTAAAAACAAAATAAACAAAACTGAAAGTAAACACACAAAAACATGTTAAACAAAGCAAAGCATAAAACTAGACTGACAAAAAAAAAAATGCAAAACACACAAGCAATGCAACAAGCAAAAAGAACAAGAAGATAGAAGAAAGTGATGAAATCACTTAGAATCCTTTTTCTTCCACACCTTGGAAGAACCTTTTCTTTGATTAAACCCTTGAACCGACGATGAGGGGGAAGAATTGAAATCGTTCAAGTTCGAAAGGAACATGAGGGCTTTAAGAAGATCACCAAGAGAAGCAAGAGAGGATTGAAGCTAATTCTGGTTTCTAGACACGATCATGCCGTTGCCCTATTGAGTGGCTAGCCACTTATAGCAATTTGGTCGAGTATGACTGGCAGCTCCACAATGATGACAAAGATGTTGCTTCTTTTGTTTAAGCTTTTGAGAGTTAGCCTTCTTAGCCCTAGGGTTTTTAGCATCTTTTTTATCCTGCTTAGGGGGTGCTCCTAAAATAGATTTACCCTTGTCTAAGTTCTCACTAGCCTCTAACCATATCCTGCTTAGAGGAAGAAAGACCATACCCTAAACCTGTTCGATCCGAAGTAGATTTCTGAATGCTAAGCATCTCATCTAGCTTAGCACTTGAAGTCCTCTCCAGTTGAGCTCTAACTTGAAATAGCTCCACTTCAAACTTCTTGGTCTTCTCAGCCAAGAAATTGTTCTCAAACCTCAGCACTCCAATAGTTTGATTCGCCTTATCAAACTTTGTGGACAACTCTTCACGATCAAGTTCCACATCACTGACTTCTTGGTGGTCAACCTATACAGTTTCTCATGCTTCTCAGAGAGCTTGTAAAGCTTCTCATAGGCTGTATGGATATCATCTTGATCATCCATCTTCTCAAATTTGGACTCCACCAGTTTTTCTTCTTCGTCCACTTCTTCAACAATCCCTTCAATAGGATTGACTGTAGCAATGAAGGCATTTAAGATTCCATCATCCTTATTGTCGGAATCATCTTCAAGCTCAGTGTCACTCAAGGTTGCAGCAAGTGCCTTACTCTTCCCAATGCTCTTAAGATATGTAGGGCATTCATGCTTCATGTGACCGAATCCATGACATCCAAAGCACTTTGGTCCTGCAGGAACAATGTACTGATTGCCATCCTTAGCATACTTTTTCCCTTTGTCTTGCCCCTTAGACTGAAAAGAACTAGATTGTCTGCGATCCTTGTCGTAACTCCTCCCATTAGCATTCTTCATAAACTTCTTGAGCTGCCTTGTAATGTAGGACTTCATCTTGGAATCTTCATCATCGGAAGACTCATCTGTATCATTGCTCTTTGCCTTCAAGGCCATGCTCTTGCCTTTACCTGTCTTGCCAATCCTAGATAGTCCTAGCTCATAGGTCTACAAGTTTTCAACTAGTTCAATCAAAGGAATCTTGTCAATATCCTTTGATTCTTCTATCGCCGTGATCTTGGCATGGAATCTCTCGGGTAGAGATCTGAGCACCTTCCTCACAATCTTGGGTTCAAGGATGGCTTTCCTAAGATTGAAGGCTAAGTTCACTATGTCTTTGAGCTTAGCATAGAACTCATCAAACGACTCATCCTCCTCCATCTTTATTTCTTCAAAGCTTGTAGTGAGCCTTTGAAGTTTTGAATCCTTGATAGCCTTTGTACCCTCATAGGTTGTCTGGAAGATGGTCCATGCTTCCTTTGCAGTTTTAGTAGAGGATATCTTCTTGAACTCCTCATTGGTGACTGTGCTAAATAGGGCATTCAACGCTCTGCTATTGAAGTTTGCCGCCTTGTTCTTCGCTTCATTGCAATCGGCCGGTGCTTTTTTTGGCTTGGTCTAGCCAATCTCTATAGCTTACCACATCTTCTCATCTGAAGACTGCAAGAAAGGTCTCATGCGTACTTTCCAGTATGCATAGTTAGTGCCCTTAAATAAAGGAGGTATGATTAATGACTGTCCTCTATCCATGACAAGCAGGGGTCAATGGATCAACACAGCAAAGATTACTCCCAATCAGAGTGTGCCTGCTCCGATACCACTTGATAGGCCACAAACTGAATTGATCCCTTGTGATAAAAATTAATTAATTAATTAGCCAAGTTATTAATTTATCAATTTAACATGCAAATGCATGGTAGCACAAAAAAATCACCAAATAACTAAATATGCAGCGAAAATTAAATAATACAGTGATTTATTTACCCTTGGGGAAAAACCTGACGGCAAAAACCCCACCAGTAATTTTCAGGTCACCACTCTCGAAACTCCATTATTATCACAACAAGTGGTTATAAGTAAGAGAATCCCAAGTACCTTACCAACCTACAGTTGAACCCTTACCCCAATACCCAATTAGACTTGTTTTGTAGTGACAGTTCCCACCTTTGATGCACGGCTCCGAAGTACGTGACTAACCAATGTGCGAATCACAGTACACGACTTCAACACCAACTTGAAGGAGAGGTTGGCTGCAAAGTTCTTCAGTTCATCCTACATGATGAAGATCAAGAAGATGCTTGGTCATAAAACTCTTTGGTGCAAATACACAGCAACTTCTTTAGAAGAGATGAACTAGGGCAAGAACTTCATCTTTGATCACAAATTGCTTGAACAAAGTTTGCTCAATGCTTGTGCAACTTATGTCTCTTTTGACGGCTCTTAAAATAATCCTTTTATATGTCTAGGGTTAGGAGAAAAAAAGGCTCAAAGACATATTCACAGATCCCAAGAAATCAGATCAGAAAACTGATTTTTATAAACCTCGACAGATAGAAGCTGTCGAGTAGGTATCGAGCTTACGACTTAAAACAGCTTTCTAAAGCTCGATAGATGTAGTTGTCGAGCCAGCTATCGAGTTTTAATGAATTTGCATTATTAGCTTGTTTTTCTTTGACATACTTGATGATTTCAACACTTGATCTTGAAACCTTGTTTCTTGAAGTATTAAAAACACCTAGAACTACCCAATTACAAGTAAAGTGCATTTTGTCAAAGGATTAGCCAATTTACATAAACAAATGACATATGTTCTTAACAAGTGAAAACACATATGTCCTAATAGTGATGACTTTTACTCTTACTCCATTGTCTTACAATAACTCTATCACAGAGCCTCATGCTTGTTTTCTTTTGTCTCTTCTTGAGGATCTTTTTATAGACTTCCCTCCTCACTTCATCACTTCTATCCTCAATGTTTATTAGGATATGGCGACCCATGATAAGCTTATCTTTCCTTCAGCTAGCACTCGGATCCTTCGTCACTTCTCCATCCCTATTCCTGATTCCCCTTATTTCATCACCAACAGTGCCAGCGCCGGTTCTGCTCGGCAGAGTAAGGCCCAGCTTCGACCGAAATGGACACAGATGGAGACGACCGATCATGTAAATCATGCAGCTCCTTCTTCTTCGGCTTCTTCCACTTCTACTCCTTCTTCAGCAGCTGGTGTGACCTTGGTGGCCATTATGGCGCAGTTTCAGTGCATGGATGCTCGCCTTGACTCTCTCACCAATGAGATATGTCTGGTGAACACTTGTGTCTGTCATATAGCACGATGACAAGCTCGCCTTGGTGGATTCGCTCCCTCTCCATCTCTTTCTACAAAGGTTTCGGCAGATGAGTATGGTGATGATAAGGATGATGATGCTAGCTCTTCCAGTGATGATGAGATGAGGACCTTTTAATGACTTAACCTTTGTCATTCGTGACAAAAAAAGGAAGTAGTTTTAGGGTTGAGAGTAGTCTTGTACTTAGGGAAAGAGTTAGTATAGGACATTTTTTGTTAGGGATACTGTCTATAGATCTTAAGGAATGTAATGAGGTTCTTATGTATTTTCTTTTCTTTCTTTTACATTAGTCTCAAGTATACTGGTCTTGTGACCATTTATTGACATACTTTGTACTTTATTTTCATATATATATGATGATGTGTGTTTTTCTTTACTCATCTCTCCATGTGTTGTTTCTTTTCTCTCTTTATACACATGTTTTTTTATGTATGCATTCTTTATTTCTGTTTCACATATGATGCCTTCATGAGTTTTGTTTAAGTGTTTCAGAAAGATAGATTGTGAAAGTCTACCATGCCATGAACTCTCTTCTTGCAAAGTTTTTCAAGATCTTGTTAGGGTTAGATTTGTTTTGTAATTCAACAAGTAATTATGAGTTTAGTGATTTAAGACTTCTCTTATGATTCATTTGTTTGTTTTACTTTTGTCACGGATTGCCAAAATGGGTGATTATTTGGGACATATTTATGTAATTGGTTAATCCTTTGACAAAACGCACTTTACTTGTAATTGGGTAGATCTAGGATGGGTTTATTACTTCAAGAAACAAGTGTTCATGTTTAGTATTAAAGCCATGCAAATTTGTCCAAGAAACAAGTGAAGAAGTGGTGTTCATTAAAGCTCGATAGCAGTCTCGACAGAAAGACTTCTAATGAGATTTAATGTTGAAGCTTGACAGAAGCTCGGCACAAGTTGTATCTGTCGAGAATTACGAAATCAAAAATTCCAGATTTGATTTCACGCATATCCTTGAGTATTTGTGTATGGTTTCTTTTCTCACAACCCTAGACATATATAAGGATTATTTTAAGGGCTGTCACACTAGATGCAAGGTTGTTGCAATTGTTGTTACAAGCATTGTGTGACCGAAGATAGAATTTGCTTTAGTTCATCTTTTTCTCTGTAAAAGCTACTATGTCTTTACATGAAGGGTTTTCTGACCAAGGAGCTTCTTCCTCAAGTTGGTGTGTTAGTCATGTACTGGGATCCGTGCGTCATTGGTAGTCACATACTGGGATTCATGCATTGAACGGAGAAATTGCCACTACAATACAAGTCCAATTAGGCATTGGGGTAAGGGTTCAACTAGGTTGGTATTAGGTACGGGATTCTTTTTACTTGTAACTGCTTATTTTGATAATAGTGGATTCTTGAGAGTGGTGACCTTAAATTCACCCGGTGAGGTTTTGCCTTGGTGGTTTTCTCCATTCATAAACAAATCACCTGTGTTAAATTTAATTTCCGCTGCATTTAGTTATTTGGTGATTTGTTTATGCTACCACACTATTGTATGTTAAATTGATTTAATTAATTTATGGGGATAATTAATTAATTAATTTGCCAAAGGGGTTAATACATTTTTCGCCTATCACCTTAGATGAGATGAGATAGAAGTATGCTTGGGTTATGTTATGCCATGATAGATGAGTAATTAGGTTTTAGGATGATTGATGCCATGTTGATTGTTAGATGTATTCTAGTGTGTGTGTGAGTATAGATGCAATGTTGAATATGACTTTAATAGGGTTAAGATATAAGACACAATGAGAGGAAGCCAACCTTAGGGTTTGGCAATTTTGGGTGCCTAACACCTTCCCAAGATCGTACCTTAACTCTGAATCCATATCTCTGGTAATAAGATCAATGGTCCTTCCTTGAGAGGACGTTATATATAAGGTTCCAAGACCATTGCCAAAACTAGGTGGTGACTCCCCCTTGTGTCCACAGTCGTCACATTCCTTAAGACTAGGTCCCCGATCTGGAAGTGTCAAGGTTTGACCTTGGTGTTGTAGTACTTTGCTATCAAGTCTTGATAACGTATGATCTGTTGCTCAGTCGTCGCCCTAACTTCATCCAGTAGGTCTAATTGTAGGCGCATTCCCTCTTCGCTCCTTCTTTCATCATGGTGGGATACCTTGTAGCTGGTCAATCTAACTTCTGCCGAAATGATGGTTTCACCCCTAAATGTGAGGCAGAAAGGTGTTTCGTCCATAAGTGTGCAAGCTATCGTCCGGTACACCCATAGCACACTTGGTAATTCGTTCGGCCACATACCTTTGCCTCTTTGAGCTATCTCTTGATCATCTTAAGCAAGGATCTTTTTGCAACCTCAACTTGACCATTGGCTTAAGGGTGGGCAGGAGAGGAATAGTGGTTTTTGATCCCCAGCTATTGGCAGAGGTCTCTAAATGCTTCGTTATTGAATTGCTTTCCATTATCAGAGACGAAGACTCTAAGGATGCCAAAGCAGCAAATGATGCTTTTCTCGAAAAAGTCTCTAACATTCTTCTTAGTGATAATGGCCAAAGGTTCTACCTCAACCTATTTAGTGAAATAGTCAATCCCTACAACGAGGAAATTAAGTTGGTGCATTGCTATGAGAAAGGGTCCCATTATGTCAAGCCCTCACTGAGCGAATGGCTAGGGAGCGTTCATTGGCGTAAGCTATTCTGATGGCTACTGTATGATATTGTTGAAGCGTTGGCATTTGTCACATGCCTTTGCATAGGACTGGGTGTCCTTCTGCATAGTGGGCCATTAATACCATACTCGTATGAGTTTATAGACCAGCGAGCGTGCTCCCAAATGGTTGCCACATACTCCCTCGTGGACATCCTTCATGATGTAGCTTGCTTCGTCTGGGACCAAGCATATCAGGTACGGACAAGAAAAACCCCTTTTGTAAAGGACATCCCCAATTAGCACGAAATGTGAAGACCGCACCTACAGCCTTCGCAAAGCATTGTGGTCTTCTGGAAGCGTCCTGTTCCTGACATAAGAGACGATTGGCGTTGTCTAGTTGGCTCTCGTAAGGATCACCTGTACATCTTTTTTGTCAATGGCAGGTTTGTTTTGGATGAAGGATAGTACCTAACCGCTGATGACCATGTGTTCTATGGATGCTACTTTGGCTAGTTGATTAGCATGCTCATTCTTTTCCCTCAGGATTTGCACAAATTTAGCCAAGAACTTCTGGCTCACCTTTTCTTTGACCATGCTTAGATATTCCTTCATTGGTTCCCCTTTGGCCTCATAGTCTCCATTGATGTGTCCAACGATAACTTGCAAGTCGCTGTGTATGACTACTAATGAAGCCCCTGCCGCTTTAGCCAAGTCGAGACCCGCGAGGACTACTTCATACTCGACCTCGTTGTTAGTTGTCAGAAATTGGAGATGGATCGCACACTCTATTGAATCTCCTTTTGGTGACTACAAGACGACCTCAACTCCTCCAGCGCATTGGTTAGACGAGCTGTCTATCTATATCATCCATGCAACTCTTGGTCGATATAGTATGTCGAACTTGTCAAGCTTTATCGCCCATAAGACCAATTGCTCGGCTGCCTCTAGATTGTTCATCACCTTTTGTAATGGTTTGTCTGTCTAGACCACTATGGTGTGTGCTTGGAAGTATGACCTAAGCTTTCAAGCTATTGTGACCAGGGCAAAAGCTAACTTTTCCATAGGGAATACCTTCCTCTCGCCCCTCGAAGCGCTCGATTAGTATAGTAAACAGATAACTGTACCCATTCCTCTTCTAGGATAAGAGCCAAACTGACGACCATTGGGGATACGATTAAGTAAAGGGAGAGCTCCTTGCGGGGTTTAGATGGACTAAGTAGTGGCAAGGACGCTAGGTGTTTCTTCAGTTCCTCGAAGGCCTTTTGGCATTCATTGGTCCACTCAAAGGCTTTCTTCAGCATTTTGAAGAATGGTAAGCATTTGTCCATCGCCTTAGAGACGAACCTGTTGAGGGCCGCAACTCTACCATTCAAGCTTTGTACCTTCTTGATGCTCTTCAGAGGTGTCATCTCCAATATGGCTTGAATTTTTTCGAGGTTGGCCTCTACACCTTGCTGTGACACCATAAAGCCCAGAAACTTTCTCGACAATACTTCGAACACACATTTGCTGGGATTAAGTTTCATATCGTAGAGGCGTAAGGTCTCAAATGTCTCCCAAAGATCGTCCAGGTGACGGTCCTCCTTTGTGCTTTTCTCAAGCATATCGTCCATGTATACCTTAACATTCCACCCAGGACATTGTCATGAGGGTGGTGGAGTCATCAAGCGTCTTCTTCTATGAAGCTGATAGGTGGGTTGTTGACCTTAGTCATTTTACGTGGTCGGCCAGAAATCTGGACACTTTGCACCATCTGTAAATATGTCTTCCTCGCCTTTTTAGAGGAACCAGCCAATGTACTTCCTCCTACGGTCACCCTTATCTCTCCAAATGGGGCCCTTGGTCTTTCTTCGACCCGTTGGTGAGGTTCAGGTAGGGGTGGCAATTTGTGTTCACGTGTCGGGTTCATGTTGGGTTGAGGTGTGAGTATTATGTTATATAAGTCAACCCGAACCCAACCTGTTTAGTAAATGGGTCAGGATTCCTCAACCTTAACTTGACCTGTTTATTAAACAAGTAACCTAACACGACATGTTTAACCCGTTTAATTAGTAGGTCACGTTAGGATCGACACAAATAACCTGTTAATAACATGTTTGATTATGACCCGAACAACCTGTTTAATTAAACTTAACTCGAATAACCTGCTATCAACACCCATATATCTAAATTTATAATTCAACCATAAATCAAGTAATAAATATTCAAATAATAACAATAGCAAATAATTCTTTCATTCCTTCAATATAAAATTACGAGTCCAAAAGGTTCCAACCTCCATACTATCAAATTCAATAATATGTCAAAGTTCCATAATAAAAAACCAAGATTATTACATGGCATCCAAGTGCCATATCAAAAACTAAAAGAAAAACCAAAATAATTACATGGCAGATCAATATTTCGATGATGGCAAAATCCAAGTCCAACCATCCAAGTGCCACATCAAAAAGGAAAAGACATCAATGATTAAGAAACTGGATTAGAAGAGATTGAGGGTCCCATTGAAGAGGTGTCTTCCATGTGCTCATCCTTATTGATATTCATGTTCATTATATCTTTAGTGAGCTATTCCAACTGTGATTGTGCAAGTTCTACAAAATAAGATGCTATCAAGAAAAAAATGAAGCAACAAACAAAATCAGATGCTAAATCGCATTTACTTTCATCAAAATATGGTTAGTACATTCCTAGCACAACATAGAACCAAAAACCATTCATCCAATAACACATATTCCTCCAGAAAATAAAAATGAACCTAAACTCTATTAATTCCCAATGAAATTTAGTACACAAAAAACATATGGATTTTCTGCACAGTGTTGTTTTCTGCACAATGTTATTTTTCTGTAGTGTGGTTTTTCTGCACAATGTTGTTCTTCTGCACAGTATTATTTTTCTGCTGTGTTTGTTTTCTACAGTATTTATTTTTCTGCAAAATAGGTCTGGTTTTCCCCTATTTTGATGTTACATGTACTGTTTATAATATAGTATCTAATAAAATTTCTATCTTTTATCTCAAAAGAAAAAAAAAATCAACATTATGGTGATTAACAAAATAAATGAACGGATCTACAATTATTTTATTTTAAGATGACATATATAAAGAAATTTGAAAAGAAATCATAGAGCAAGACCTAGTTATTTTAAAATCAACAAAAAGAATACAAACAAGTCTACTATTGGTACTAAACAATCAACATGATAACGATTAACACAATAAACAAAATCTATAATTACTGAAAATTTCATAAGTAAGGAAAAAAAAAATATATATATATATATAACATATATACCTTGCTAAGGGATTTGGTGGTTGAAAGTTGAAGAAAAATAACTGGTGAAGTTGTGAAGTCGTGAAGAAGAACAGAGAGTAGAGAGGGCAGCCAGGGTTTTGAGGGGAAGAGATATTAGAGGGGTCGGCTAGGGATTTGAAAGGAAGAGAGAGTAGAGGGTTGAGAGACATAAGGTGACTAGGGTTTTGATTTTATAGTGTAGATCGTAGAATTTGTATCTCTAGGATCGGCTCGAGTTTTGAGGAGAAGAAGAAGAGTTGGGAGAGACAAAGTAATGACTATTTATGAAAATGAAGAGACATAAGGTCCAAAGAGGCATGAGGTCTAGTTTTGAGCAGGAGAATAGACCATAGCTAAGCTTATATACCTAGATTTTAAGGGTAAAATTGTAAAATTACCTTTATAAGCTAATCGAGTCGAACGAGTCAAACGGGTTCAATAGGTTGAACATGAACACGACTCGTTTAATAAACGGGTCAGCCGTGTCAACCCGAATTTGACCTGAACCAGTTTAGCCTCAACCTATGACCTGTTTATAAATGGGTTACCCATGTCGGGTTCACGGCTCGTGTTAGATTTTGCCACCCCTAGGTTCGGGGTCCCTTGGTGGGTTCTCTCTGCCAATGACGAACCACTATAATTTTCCTTGCTTGATGAAGGTTTCAATCTACTGCTTTAGGTCATAACACTCGGAAGTGTCATGCCCATGGTCTTGGTGGAAGTGGCAGTACTTGTTTCTGGGCCTTTTGTTTGAATCGCCCTTCAGCTTGTCTAGCCATGTTAGCGTTGCGTCATCCCTTATCTACATAAGGACGTGATCCATTGGGGTATTCAGAGGTGTGAAGTTGGTAGTCCTCCCAGGTGAAGGTCTTGATCTCCTATCGTCCCTTTGATCACTTGTTCAGGCAGACTTTCTTTCTTTATCGAGAGGGGGATCGTCTTGTCTTTCTCTCTTCTTTGGCACCCCCCCTCAGGCAATCATGGTGTCTTTAGCATTCATATAATTCGTGGCCTTGTACAGCATCTTGGCCATTGTCTTTGGGTTGTTCTTGTTGATGGAGAAGAGGAACTCCCTAGACTGAGCCTGTTGGTGAACGCGGTGACCAAAACTTTGTCGTCGGCTTCATCAATCAAAAGGGCCTCCTTGTTGAAGCGGGTCACGTATGACCTCAGGCTCTCATTTTCTCGTTGCTTAATGTTCAACAAGTTGGCTGAGGACCTTTTGTATCTCTGCCCTCCAATAAAGTGGGTGACAAATTGTCTGCTCAATTCCTTGAAGGTGGAGATGGTATTAGGGGCCAGTTTGCAGAACCACAACCTTGCTGGTCCCTTGAGTGTAGTGGGGAATGCCCAGAACATAATCTCATTTGGAATCTTTCGTAGGTGCATGAGGGTTTTGAACGACTTTAGATGGTCAAGCAGATCTTGTGACCCATCATATGTTTCCACCTGTGACATCCAGAACTTGGCAGGAAGGGGGAAACAAGTCACTTGTGCTGTGAAAGGTGAGTTTGTTCGCTGAACTAACTAGTCCAAGTTGGTGGATACTCGTCCCCTCATGGCGTTCATCATCATGTCCATCTTCTCCTTCATCATCTGCATGTCCTAGGCCATGCGCATCACGCTAACTTCCAATTCTAACAGGCAGTTGGTGTCCTCTAGTCCGTCTCGCCTGTTGGGGACATGGCTTTCTTCCTAATCTTCCCTCTCCTGTCAATCTCCCATTGGGAGATGATTGCCGTGCTACTCCTCGTTGTCCCGTTCGTTGCGTTGATCTTCAAGACGTCGCTCATTCCTCTGGTTTAGTTATTGCTCCAACTCTTGGTTATGTTAGGTGAGCTGTTTGATTGCCACTGCTAGGGTTTGTACTTGCCTCTCCAAAGTGTTTGAGGAATTCCCTGTCTCCTGGTTATTGGTAGCCATCAATCGAGTCTAGACCATGCAACTCTTTGTCTTAGAAGCAGTGATATGGCTAATCACTCATTCCCACAAACAACGCTAATTGATGATGCACAAAAATTGACAGTGAGCTGATTATTCTCGATCTCTCTAATGGGTACCTGAATAACAAGAAACCAAGAACCAAATAGAGAGCACCGGTGGGGTGCTGACCAAAGACACTTTGAAGGTTGAGTCAGTGAATGAGAAATCTCTAAGAACTCTATAGTGAGAGAACTAGAGATTTTTTGCATACCTGGGAGAAGAGGAGGTCTGAGACTTATATAGTGGGGAATTAGTGAACCAAGATCCCTTGGATGTAGGGATTCTTTCTTGTAGGGAAGATTTGGAATTAAGGTTCCAAGATTTTAGGGTGTCTTTCCATATGGGAAAGATACGGGTGTCTAGTAGGGTCTTTGTATGTGATATGCAAGACATTTCTATATGAGGATATGTGCGTGGAGACTACGTAGAAGATTGTGGGGCCCACTAGATCTACCCATCGGTATGGTCCTCCGTTCGTCAGTGTCTAAGCGTTAATGTGAGAAACAACTTGAAGGGTCTCTTGGGGGTGGTGTCTTTATTCGTCCGTATAAACAGATCCAACAAGGAAACATACCATGATGAGTTCAAGGCCTCTACAGCAATGAGTTTACGGTCAATACACTTTGTCTTTTGCCATCAAGATGGTATGGATGGGGATCGTTTGTTCCTATAAGCACCTAGACGGATGAGGAAAAGTTTCGAGCTTGTCGGGGTCACTTTGGTGTGGGTGAGCAATGAAAATTCCTGCTGGACAAAAATACCCTTATCACTTCATATCACAAGTCTACCATAGGCAACCTTGTCTTTCATGGACCTAATCCCATATCATGGTCAACTACGAATCAGTCTACCATTTCTCACTCATCCATAAAGGTAGAATATTGTGCCTTAGCCACCACTATTGAAGTTAAATTTCATTTTGTGGGAGGGAAAATTCTTTTTCATGATATTCAAGTCAAATTTAGCTCTAGTAAAGATAATCTCTCACAATATTTTTATGAAACCTTTGGCTACTCTTTATTTCTCCTTTATTCAATCCAGACAACTTTTGGATTCAATTTCCCACATTTGTTTGAGGGGGCATGTTAAACAAACTCCAGTTTTTATTTATTTATTTATTTTATTTTCTATAAGATAGAAATCATACTCTAACTTAATTTAAGTTTTGAACGGTTTTAGACCTCTTAAACCAACTAGATTAACCTAGTTAATTAGCCAAGTGATTAACTTAGTCAATTTATGCAATTCTAGGTTATTACAAACATACAATCATATCAAGAATATAAAGCAGTGGAAAAGTAAATAACACAATGATATGATGACCCAGGAAACCACACGGTAAAAACCTGGAGAGGATTTGACCTAGCTATCCTTAAGGTAAACTTGAATCCATTATGCGAAAGAATCGAAGTTCATACAAAAGGACTTACAAGCTTCCTGCTTGACTTCCTAATACTACTCACCAGTAGAACTTACTGACATGACCACGTGCAAACTCCAA
Organism: Quercus suber; assembly: GCF_002906115.3. NCBI lineage: Eukaryota > Viridiplantae > Streptophyta > Magnoliopsida > Fagales > Fagaceae > Quercus > Quercus suber. The sequence goes on from NW_027069540.1 coordinate 851,096, forward strand.
ATCCACGGACTCCTTCTTTCTTGGATTCTTCACCAAGTACAAGCATCTACGCTTGTTATTCTTTAAACTCCAATGGTAGCAACTGAGCTGATCATCAAGGTGTTGAAGTAATCTCTACCTAGAAAATCCTAAGTTTATGTGAAGGAAAGCTCCTCAAGGATCTCACAAGAGATTCACACAAACCGCAAAGTATGAGTAACAATACACTCAGAACAACTCTTAAAAACGTGGCTAAGTTTTGCCTTTTATACCTAGGGTAAAATTAGAAAACCCAAAAACATTTAATGAGGTAGAGCTGAGTTGGAAAATTCTGCAGAAAAACATTCTGCCTGAGATTCGATCGATCGAGTCTAACTTTTGATGGATCGAGCCAGGCCGAAATGTACCAATGCATCTGCAGCCACTCGATTTCAACTTTACATGAATAACACAACTTTGAGCAAGTCTAAACAAGACTAAACATATTGTTTTGATCATGGTTTGCCAACATTACACATTAGAGTTCTAAATACATGAATCCTAAGTCTTTAGAACCTAATAAACTCCCCATTTAGCAATCCGTGACAAAACACAAATTAAAAACTCAAAGTTTACAAAGAAAAGCCCTTTACAAAAATAATACTCATAAACTCAAATTCAATCCTAACTACTATCCATCAGTTGCAAGTGTAGACAGCAGCTTAATTGAATCAATCTATATATTCCTCAAATACTCAACAAACGTATAAACGCATGTGTGACAGAAAAAATTTAATCAACAGGTATAACATTCTTGTATGTTTCACACAACACATAATAAAGACATATATCAATGAATAACTCATAAATATAAATCAATAAGCAGTGAATTACAAGAAACAAGAATCATGTATAACAAAAACAATGTAACTCCCCCTATCATGAATAGCCCCAAAAATGATATACAAAGTAAAGCACCTAGATACAATCTAATATCTCCACTAACTCCACAAAACAAAAATAAACTTCCCCTAACTATAAAAACTCCTCTACAGTGTCAAAACTTTACTCCCCCTTTTTGTGACAAAATGCCAAAAGACAATCACACGCCATCATCAAAAGGAGGTGGTGAGGGTGAACGCAGATGTGCTAAGTCGGCTCGCAAAGCACGAATCTCGTCAAGCAAGTCCACCAAAATCTGACTATGTGCCGCCTAAACGGTCATGATAGTCTCCAAGATATGACGAATATAAAGTCATCCGAAGGAGGTGGAGGAACATCAGCAGCAGCAGCATCACCATCAAGATTAGGAACATCCTCACCAGTAGGACCTGTAGAAGAAGAATGAGGAGGTGCGCTACCAGAAGGCTCAGACCTAGGGTATTTAGAGCCAGCTCGAAGATGAGTAGCCCTCTGATGAAGAAAAGACACACCTATGGGAGTAATAACATGAACGGGCTCAGAGGAAGGGAAACCATTAAGATCAAGATAAAGCAAAATCCTATGAATGAAAATAGGATGAACAAGGGCATGAGAAGAAGATGAACTCCTATAAACATCGTTCAAAGAACGAAGGAATAAATGAGGAAAATTAATAGGAGCATCAGTAACAAAAGCGTACAAAAACACACACTGCTCAAGAGGAATGGTGTGAAGATGAGAAATGGGCCAGATAGAATGATAGGATATCCTAAAGAAAAGATAATGCAACTCAGATAGCTTAGTAGTGGTAATCTTAGGATCAGAACCCTACTGGATAGAAGACTCAGTGATGTATGACATGACATCACTTAAAGGAGGAGACACATCATAAGGATAGACAGGGTGCTAGACCACAGGTACCCTTAGAGCATCAGCCACTACAGTAGGAGTAATGGTGTACTCTACACCTCGTATCCAACTCTTTACTAAAGTGTTGGAATCATAGACGCAGATAGAGATGTTCGAAAAGAACTCTCTAATCAAGGTAGTTGGAGAAGGAGGATCAGAAACATCCAGCAAAGGTAACCAGCCCCGACGCTCAAAATTTGCCCTAATGACAGGATCAAGCTCATCTAAAAGAACAGAACGCTCAGCCCAAATCTTTCTCCTAAGGTTCAGCTTCTCAAAAGTCTCTTGATTTGTCTCACTCAAAAACTTCTCACGGTCAAAAGAAGGCGGGGGAGGAGAAGGTGAAGGAACAGACCTACGAGCCCTACTTTTCCTAGGCATGATGCTAAAGAAAGGACAAAGACACAGGAGAAAAGCAAAAGAACAAAATAAAAAACAAAACCAAGGGCAGACTGCAAGTTAGCACAAAAAAAATATAGAACAAAAATCTATATGATGCATGAACAAGTACAATGTCATGATGCATGTACTAATGTAGTAAACAAAGTTCAAATTAAGTTCAATTTTACAAAATTGGCTTGAGCATAAGATTTCTAACAAAAACCCTAAAGAATTTGAAAAACCATTTGAATGTTTTGAAACAAATTGATAAATTGATCATCACACAGTGTTGAAAACAGATTAGAATGACCAATTTTATCAAAACAACAAGTCAATTTTATCAATTGAACTCAATTGAACAAAATCCCAAAATTGGATCAATTTCAAGCCCTAGAATTTTCAATTTTTCACAAATCACAAAATTGATCAAATTAACCATTATAGATCATGAATATACCCATATACCAACAAAACCCATTGATCAATTTCATAAAATAAGGCTTGATTCATCAAAAATCCCAAATTATGTATAGTCCGAAAATCCCAAATTAAAATGCATGAAAAATGCATGAAATGAGAAAATAACATCAAAAGGAAGGGTAATATGGACATACCGGCTTTAGGAGAGAGAAACCTTACCAAAATTTTGGAAGAAAACGACAAAAAAATCGCTGTGGAGCCTTGCCGAGTCAGAGAGAGAGAAAAAAAGGACTTTGAAAAAGTCAAGAACAGTATTTTAAAAAACCTGATTCACGATATTCGATCGATCGAAAATTACATTCGATCGATTGGAACAATCCGAGACTTTTATAAAGAATTTAAGCACATTTTCGATCGATCGAAAAACAGAATGGATTGATCGAAACAGGCAAAGGCTCACAAAATTTTTTGAGAAAAACACAATTTTGAAAAAGAATAAACACATATTGGGCACAACTCCTCAAAGCATTAAAATATGAAGAATAAAATGGATGAGTATGAGATGAAATGCTTTTTCAAAAACCCAAGTTTTAATCCTAGTTTTCTAAAGAAAATTTCAATCAATCTCCCTTTAATTTTCAAGCAAAAAGAATTTTTTGCATAATACTCAAGGTATTTTCAAACTTGGTTGGTCAGACCAGAAACACACACAATAACATGTACAGTGTTTAGCAAAGAGTAACTTGTGTAGTGTGTGCAAACTCGCAAAAGCTTGAGATACATGTGAGGTGATATGTGAATAGCAATCAATCACAAAGTTTACAAAATCCATCACATAGAATTCAAAAGAGACTATCACCTGAAGAGTTACATCATATAACTCACACATCTCCTAGAACATAAACTTGTAACCATGTAAGTTTCTTGAATTTTGCCTCATAATTATGTGAATTGGCATCAAGCCTAATAGTACACACCAGTTTTAATTATGTGAGTTTGGCATCAAGCCTAATAGTACACATCAATTTTAAGTATTAAGCAATTGATCGAGGCTACACCTTATGTTCTTTTTGTGCATGTGCTACACTTTCTCAAGCACAAAATCTTATGATATGCACTAAGGTGTTCATGATTGGCTAGTGAACAGTGGTGAGATGGTTATTTATGCATTTCTCAAAATGATTAAGTCTGATAGTCAAATAACATGTGACTTCAAGATTAAGACAAGGTGATAAACACTATAAACATCTTTCCACACAACATGCACTACAAAGTTTCAACTAGTAAAGTGCAATAAATAACCTCATCAAAGCTAAACAAGGTACACAAGACATGTTATGAGTAAATAGATTGACCAATCTTGTTTTCAAAAACTAAGAAAATAGTGCCAAACACGATTTGCTTTTCTCTCCCCCCCCCCCCTTTTTTTTAAAGAGAAAACAAATAAGTCCCAGAATAAAATGCATGAATGTTATGCAATGCAAATCCTAGAAGTGCCAAACACGATTTGCTTTTCTCCCCCCCCCCCCCCTTTTTTTTAAAGAGAAAACAAATAAGTCCCAGAATAAAATGCATGAATGTTATGCAATGCAAATCCTAGAAACAAAAAACACAAAAACCAAAGAACAATGGTCACAAAAGAGAATAGCAATGAAGCACAAGGACCATGAAAGCCAAAAGAGACTAGGGACACTGAAGCACACCAATTACTTAACGAAGTGTCTCAAACTTACTTCCATCAAGAAGTTTGGTGAAGATGTCAACGTTTTGACGTTCAGTAGGGATATACTCAAGGACAACAATTTTATTTTCAACCAAATCCCTAATGAAGTGATACCTAAGTTCAATGTGTTTGGTCTTAGAATGTTGAACAGGATTCGTAGATATATCTATAGCGCTAGAATTATCACAATAGACAACCATGGTTTCTTGAGGAATCCCATAATCACTCAACAGCTTTTTCATCCAAAGGAGCTGAGAACAACAACTCCCAGCAGCAATATATTCTGCCTCAGCAGTGGATAAAGAAACAGAATTTTGCTTCTTACTCATCCAAGCCACAAGATTGGCTCCAACATAAAAACAACCCCCAGTGGTGCTTTTTCTGTCATCAGCATTCCCAGCCCAATCAGAATCAAAAAAACCACCAAGAGACAAATTAGACTCTTTGCTATAAAAAAATCCATAATCACAGGTTCCACTCACAAAGTTTATAATTCTCTTAACAGCATTTAAGTGAGAAACTTTAGGATTAGACTAAAACCTAGAGCAAACACCAACACTAAAAGAGATATCAGGCCAACTAGCAGTCAAATACAAAAAACATCCAATCATGCTTCTATACAAAATAATATCAACAGACTTACTTGATGGATCAATTGTTAATTTTGCATTAGCAGTCATCGGTATTCTAGCATGAGCAACCTTGTCCACTCCAAATCTTTTGACTAGATTTCTTGCATATTTAGCTTGATAGATATAGATTTCTGACTCCGTTTGCTTTACTTGCAATCCCAAAAAATAAGTTAGTTCACCAACTATGCTCATTTCAAACATTGCCTTCATTTCATCTACAAAAGAATGAGCAAGAGCATCATTAGTAGCCCCTAAAAACAATGTCATCAACATAAATTTGAGCTACAACAAAACCAGTCTTATCCTTTCTTATGAAGAGAGTTGTATCTATAGATCCCCTTCTGAATCCATGCTCTATGAGATATGCAGTCAATTTGTCATATCAAGCCCTAGGAGCTTGTTTCAAACCATAAAGGGCTCTCTTCAACTTGTAGACATCATCCGGTCTGTGAGGATCAACAAAGCCCTTATATTGTTCAACATACACCTCTTCTTGTAGCATCCCACTCAAGAAAGTGCTCTTGACATCCATTTGGTACAGCTTGAAGTTCAGATGACTTGCTATGGCCAACAGTATTCGAATGGATTCTAACCTTGCTACTAGTGCAAAAGTCTCATCAAAATCGATTCCTTCCACTTGTGTGTACCTTTGTGCAACAAGTCTTGATTTGTTTCTGATCACAGTTCCTTATTCATCTAACTTGTTCTTAAGATCCATTTAGTTCCAATCACATTCACACTCTTCAGTTTAGGAACTAATTCCCACACATCATTTCGAACAAATTGGTGAAGTTCTTCATGCATGGAATTTACCTAATCAGCATCTTGAAGTGCTTCATCCACTTTATTCGGTTCAAATTGGGAAAGATAACATGAGTGAGTAATCACATTAGGGCTTTTGATCTCAATCTCATGTTATCATTCAGACTACCCAATATGTTTATGGGAGGATGATTCAATCTCACTCTAGAGGATGGGCCTTTAACTAGAGATGTAGTGGTACCTTTCTGTTCAGATGGAGGACTAAGCTCACTTTATACCCGTCGAGTGTCATGAACCGGAGTGGATGGTTTTGAACGTGATGGTATTGAGACTGTATCATTCAATAGTAACAATTCTTCCTCACTATGTTTCCCTACATACTCAGCCAGAAGTGAATCATCAATTTCTAGAGACTTATCTTGAGCAGGAGCAGTGCTTTCTAAAGGAACTTCTGAACACACTTATCACTTTTTGCATCAAATTTTTCTAAGTTCTCTCTATCATGTATAATGTAACAGTCGTTGTCAAATATCCTAAAATATTTGACAATAGGTTTCTTCCCTCTCTAGAGTTCATAGGGAGTTTTCTTGGAGTCAAGTCTAAAATACACCCGGTTGAGTGTATGGCAAGCAGTGTTGACTACTTCTCCCCAGAAGGATTTTGGCAACTTTTTGTTGTGTAGCATGACCTATGCCATCTCCTGAACAATCCTGTTTTTCCTTTCCACAATCCCATTCTGTTGAGGTGTCTTGGGCGATGAGAACTTTTGATGAGTGCCTTAATCATTGCAGAAAGTAGCCTGCTTGGTATTCTCAAATTTTCTTCCATGATCACTTCTAATTCTGGCTATCACAGTATCTTTCTCAACTTACAATTTCTTGCACAGATGTATCATCTTCTTAGGAGCCTCAGCTTTATCTTTCAAAAGCACAACCCAAGTATATCTAGTAAAGTCATCCACAACAACTAGAATATATTTCTTTCCACCCAAACTTTGAACTCTGGTAGGACCGATAAGATCAATGTGTAATAAATCTAAAGGTCTTGAAGTTTGCACACTAGTCACAGAAGGACTCTTGGATTTTACTTGTTTACCTATCGGACATGGTCCACAAATGCACTTATCTATCTTCTCAAACTTAGGTAAACTGATAACTACCTCACATTTGAAAATCTTCACTAACTGCTTATGACTGGCATGCCCCAACCATTGATGCCACAAATCAACTTGATCAATCTTTGTACTAAAGCACTTGTTTAAACTTGGTGTTATGCCATAACAGTTGTCAGCTGTCCTTACACCAACACACATACAGTCATCTCCTCTATTAAGTATCTCACATTTATACTTGGTGAAAAGAACATTTAGTCCATTGTCGCAAATCTGACTTATGCTGAGTAAATCAGCCTTCAATCCATCAACATACCAAACATCTTCAAACACTGGCAATCCTAGAATGTCCATAGTTCTAATGCCTCTGATCACAGATTTGCTTCCATCTCCAAAAGTGACTGTTCCAATCTTTCCTTCAAAGAGTGCTTTGAATAAACCTTTGTTTTTTGTCATATGCTTGGAACAACCACTATCCAAATACCAAAGACAAGAATCATGTGCCTTTAAGGCGGTTAAAGCAGTATAACATACATAATTCTTATCACTTATGATTATACCAAGATACTCAAGAAAAGATTTAACAAAAACAACAAAGGGCAAAAACAACAAGTAGACAAGTTGATATATAAGCAAAAAGTTTTTCCAAGAATCCATGACAACAGGAGTCAAGGATCAGCTTAGAGATCAAAAAATCTCAAACAAGAGAGTTACCTACTTTGATATCACTTGAACAATTTTAGACCCCTTAAACCAACCAGATTAACCTAGTTAATTAGCCAAGTGATTAACTTAGTCAATTTATACAATTCTAGGTTATCAAAAACATACAATCATATCAAGAATATAAAGCAGCGGAAAAGTAAATAACACAATAATATGATGACCTAGGAAACCACACGGTAAAAACCTAGAGAGGATTTAACCTAGCTATCCTCAAGGTAAACCTGAATCTACTATGCAAAAGAATTGAAGTTTATACAAAAGGACTTACAAGCTCCCCGCTTGACTTCCTAATACTACCCACCAGTAGAACTTACTGACATGACCACATGCAAGCTCCAAATCCACGGACTCCTTCTTTCTTGGATTCTCCACGAAGTACAAGCACCTACGCTTGTTGTTCTTTAAGCTCCAATGGCAGCAATTGAGTTGATCATCAAGGTGTTGAAGTAATCTTTACCTAGAAAACCCTAAGTTTATGTGAAGGAAAGCTCCTCAAGGATCTCACAAGAAATTCACACAAACTGTAAAGTATGAGCAACAATACACTCAGAACAACTCTCAAAAACGTGGCTAGGGTTTTGCCTTTTATACCTAGGGTAAAATTAGAAAACCCAAAAACGTTTAATGAGGTAGGGCTGAGTTGGAAAATTCTACAGAAAAACATTTTGCCCGAGATTCGATCGATTGAGTCTAACTTTCGATTAATCGAGCCAAGCCGAAATGCACCAATGCATCTACAGCCACTCGATTCCAACTTTACATGAATTACACAACTTTGAGCAAGTCTAAACAAGACTAAACATATTGTTTTGATCATGGTTTGCCAACATTACACATTAGAGTTCTAAATACATGAATCCTAAGTCTTTAGAACCTAACAAGTTTATATGTATAAAACTTCATTTTAAAGATTTGAGCCACATCCCTTGGCCCTCCATCTCATAAGAACTTGTACTTATAAAGTGACTATCATGTTAATGGTTCACAGTGATAAATCAACTCCAATCTAGCAAGACGAGAAATTATATAGTCCTCATGGTGGACCACGTCACTTTTTCACTATTCCACTAAAAGACTCCCACCTAAATTATTAACTAACTCAGCAATTTTAAACAAGTGAAAATGTTTTAGTGGAATTGTGAACAGGTAACATGGTCTATCATGAGGATCATATAATTTCTCTAGCAAGACAGAGAGAATGCCAAAACCAAAAAGGCAACTATTTCACAGCTAGTAACAGTTACTCAAGCAACAAATGATGTTACATCACTTTTAGTGTACATAACACCGTTTTACAATAGACTCTTAAAGCTAATTAATGTTCACAATCACAAGGCACTGTTTTATGACTGGCACTATATTAATTAAGTATTGTCACACGACGCCATTTCACTTAGGGAAATGCTAACGAATACCTTTAGGGTATTGGTTAATAATTCATTTAAAGAAAGTTTTTATGGGAAAAGAGGAAACAAAAAACAATTAATGGTTTGACAACTTTTTTTATTTTCTATAAAAGTGGTGTTAAAACTTTTATAAAATGAATTGTTAACCAATGCCTTAAAGGCACTCGTTAGCATGGCCCTTTCACTTATAGGCGATGAGTTTTTCAAAAATTAGTTAGATAACTGTTGGGGTGTAACAAAAGTGCAAGTTAATGTAGTTATCATTTTGTTAGAGAGAAAGTGATTACTTTAATCTTGTATAAAGACTCAATTATAGTGTAATTGTTCATTAAGTGAGATAATTTTCAATTTCATTATATTTCTTTGTACTTTCATCCTCTCTCACTCAATGGTTCATCTTCTTCTTGCAGTTTCTTTTCTTTTCTTTTCTTTCTATTTTTTTATTTTTTTATTTTTTTTGCTTGAATTCTTCTTACAGTTTCTTTGTCCTATACAAAAGCTTTACTTGATGGGTTTTTTATATATATAAAAAAAGTCACAATATTTTCACAACACTTTTACAACAAATCTTAAATGACAGATTGTTACTTGCTATTATTGGTGGGTAATTTTGTTTTTGTTTTTGTTTTTGTTTTTTTTTTTTTTTTTTTGTGATGAGTTTTAGATTAAAAATTGTAATAACCTATCACCTAAAATTGTTATGAAAATATATGAATATAGACCTACTCATTTTATAATGTGAAAACCTTGTAAAGAAAGATCTCACTTTTTAGAGTTCTCACTTTTACATTTGTTGTCTAGACCTAGGAAGTACGGGTGCGGATTCGAGCTCAAGTGTGAGTGCGAATGCATGAAAATTTTTGAAAAAGTAGGATACGAGTGCGGCGGGATATGTATATTATTTAATTATTAAATATATTTTAATTTATATTTTCTATATATTGTTAAGAATTTTTTTTATATTATATAAATATATATTAATGTATTATTACTATACTGTAAATGATATATATTATATATATTGATAGGTCAAAAACGAATTGACCCCTTGTATGAATTAATTGATTAATTAGCCAATTTAATTAATTAATCAAATTAACATGCAAACGCATGATAACACAAACAAATCACAATTAAACTAAGTATGCAGTAGAAAATAAATTGACCCGGTGATTTGTTTACGAATGGAGAAAACCAATACGGCAAAAACTCACGAGTGATTTTAAGGTCACACTCCTAAAATTCCACTATTATCACAAACAAGGGTTACAAGTAAAGGAATTCCAGTACCTTATGCTAACCTACAGTGAACCTTACCCCAATACCCAATTGGACTTGTTCTGTAGCGACAATTTCTCCTTTTGATGCACGGCTCCTAGTACGTGACTAACCAATTGCGTGGATCTCAATACGCGACTTCAATCACCAACTAGAGAAGGTTGTTAGCTGTAAAGTTCTTCAGTTCATCCACATAAGATCAGAAGATCTTGGTTCAAAACCCTACGGTGTGCAAACACAACAACTTCTAAAGAATAATGAACTAGGGCAAACTCTTCTCGTCAAATTTGCTTAACAAACTTTGTCAAACTTGTGCAACTTGTGCCCTCTTTGACACCTTAAAATAATCCTTTTATATGTAGGTTGTGAGAAAAGAAAGCCCAAACAATAATCACGATTAAAGTCAAAAAGATCTAAATTTTGTTTTTCATAAACTCGACAGATGCCTATCTGTGAGCGCTGTCGAGCACTAAGGGTTGGAACAACTTCTTAAGCTGATAGATGGCTAGCTGTCGAGCTTTAATACACAGCACTTCTTCACTTGAATCTTGGAAGACTTCATGTCTTAACACTTGATCTTGAAATATATTTCTTGAAGTATTAAACACATCTTAGATCTACCAAATACAAGTAAAGTTGATTTTGTTAAAGGATTAGCCAATTACAGTAATTAGTGACATATGTTCCTAACAAGTGAATCACATATGTCCTAACAATCTCCCCCATTTGGCAATCCGTGAAAAACCACAACAAACAAATGAACATATGAGAGAAGTCATAAATTACTCAACTCATATTTACTTGTTGAATACAATAAAATCTATCCTAACACAAACTCTTGAAAATTTTGCAAGAAGAGAGTTTATGGCAAGTAAACTTTGACAACTTGTATTTCTGAAACACTTTAAACAAAACTCATCAAGACATCTTAGTGTGAAATAGAAATAATAGATTGCATACAAGTAATAAGAAGCATGTGCATAAAGGGAGAGAAAAAACAACACATGTAAGGGTATGTGAAAGAAACATACATCGACATAAAGAAAATAAGCACAATGTATGTCAATAATGGTCATAAGACCCAATGTACAAGAATATGTATCTAAAGTAGAGAAAAGAAAAAGATACAAGTAATCCTCACTGCATCCTTAAGATATCAACTCCTCTAACAAAATGTCATATACTAACTCTTCCCTATGAATGACTACTCTCATATCCAAAACTACTCTCCCTTTTGTCACAAGTGACAAAGGGTAAGAGTGTCAAGTAGACATCTCATCGGTAGAGCTATAATCTCCTTCATCATCATCAGAAGCATCATTGTCATCATCATTATCATTCCTTAACCTCAGAATCATAAGCCATTAGAGGAAGTGGAGGAGAAGCCTCAGAAGCGAAGCCACCCATGATCGCTTGCCACAATGCAATACAGCCGACACAACATTTACTTGATACAGCTCTTTAGAGAGTGTATCAAGGCGAGCATCCATGCGCTGAAGATGCACCATGATGTCTCCGAGTAACATATCACTCATAGAAGATGAGGGAGCGGATATGGATGGAGCAAATTGAGATGGAGCTGAACGGGAGGGAAGAGCTGTTGAATCCGACTGCTGTAACTGAAACTGCACCTCGCTTATTTAACGGTAGCGGCGTCTATGGCACACATGACAGAGAAGTGATCGGAAGAGGGAAAAGGAAAGAAAAATGGCATAAAATCCGCGTGATAGCTGAAGGGAAAAAAGCTTATCACGAGTAGTCGTATCCTAAACACTCTATAATAGAAAGAATAATGAGGTGCTCTAACAAGGAAAGCAAAAATCGAGCACGAGGCTCTGTGATGGAGTTATAGTGAGAGAGTGGGTGCAATACAAAAGTCATCACCATGTTCATGAATCTAGGACCTTTAGCAAAGGGTTTACATAGTGTAAACTGACAATCACCCCAATTAGAAAGGCGCTCACAGAATGCAGACATCATCTTATCTTTGAACACAGTCCTTAGACGCTCACAACGGGATAGTCAAGATGCTCTACCCTCAGGACATGGAGCATATCCGTAACAAGTTATGGTGTGACAGCAATACGCGTACCTCAAACACACAGTATGAAAAAGGTACTAAGAATCAAGTCCATGCATGTTGGAGTAAAACTCTAGATCGGCATGGATGGACATGTGACAGGGATGTTACACAGTAACTCCCAACCCTGACTATGAATGACATCGGGTAGGTCAGTGTCGGCGAAGTCCACCAAAATGACTCGGCATTCCGAATGAATGCCTCGTCGAGAAAATTTTTTCAAGAAGTCCTTTCGAGCATCCTCATTATAAAACCAAATATGAGAAGGAGTATGATTTAGATGAAGATGATGCCTCGAAACGAAGGGTTTTTCGAGACGGAGTTGACTTACGTTTAGGTACCGTAGACATGACTAACGTAAAATAAAAGAGAGAGAGAAAAAGAGAAAGAAAGACAATTAGAAAAGCCCCAAGCAATTCAAATGTATCAAAATATATTGAAAGGAGAGGATGTATGCATGGGAAATGCATGAACAAGTGACATGCAATATAAAATTCATCATGGGTCAGCCCAATCCATCTACTACATCACACAATCAATTTTGCAGCAATCTAAATG
>NW_027069540.1:875193-925419 GCF_002906115.3 Quercus suber
TTTATATACCTAGGGTAAAAACATAAAACCCTAAACGTTTAATGAAGTAGGGCTGAGTTGGAAATTCTGCAGAAAATTCAACCTGTGCGATTTTCGATCGATCGAGTCTATTCTTCGATCGATCGAGCCAGGCCGAGAGTCCCAAGTACTTCTGCAGCCACTCGATTCCAACTTTACAATATTAAACCAACTTTGAGCAAATCTAAAGAAGACACCATACAATGTTTTGATCATGGTTTGCCAACATTACAAATTAGAGTTCTAAATACATAAAATCCTAAGACCTTAGAACCTAACAAAGTTCTTCAGTTCATCTACAATAAAGATCAAGAAGATACTTGGTTACAAAACCCTACGGTGTGCAAACACAACAACTTCTATAAGAATGATGAACTAGGGCAAAACTCTATCTCTGGTCACAATTTGCTTAAACAAACTTTGTTCAATACTTGTGCAACTTGTGCCCTCTTTGATAGCCCTTAAAATAATCCTTTTATATGTTTAGGGTTATGAGAAAAGAAAGCCCAAACATATAATCACGGATTAGAGTCAAAATAGATCTGAAATTTTGTTTTTCATAAACATCGACAGATGCCTATCTGTTGAGCAGCTGTCGAGCCATAGGGTTGGAACAACTTCTTAAGCTTGATAGATGGCTAGCTGTCGAGCTTTAATAACAGACACTTCTTCAGCTTGAATCTTGGACAGACTTGCATGTCTTCAACACTTGATCTTGAAATATAGTTTCTTGAAGTATTAAACACATCTTAGATCTACCCAAATACAAGTAAAGTGCATTTTGTTAAAGGATTAGCCAATTACGTAAAATAGTGACATATGTTCCTAACAAGTGAATCACATATGTCCTAATATATATATATATATATATATAACTCAAACAAAGTGAAATTGTGAGTAAAAAAAATATTTCTTTATGTTTTTTTTTTTTTGGGTAAATACAACTACCATTTTGGGTAATTGCAAACAAGGAACCTTCCATAAAGGTTCCTTTTAGCAGCTTTATGTCATTTCACAGCTCGTACAAGTAGGGACGGAGTCACTGTTAGACTAAAGTGGGCAATGGCCCCCCTTAATTTTTTTTTATATATGTGTATTAATTTTAGCAATTTTATTTTATAAAATTATATTTTGTGCTCCTTAAACAATATCATTGATTCTTTTAAAAGTAATGTTATACTCACAAACTTTTTTATAACATTTTTACAAACTATTTTGGTAACAAATTTTTATTAGTTCGCATGTGAGCCCGCCACTTATATCATTTTTTTTACTTACTAATAACCACTCACTACATTAGTAATTTATAATATAAAAAAAAAATTGTAACTCTAGCATTTTCCTCATTTTAGTGACCATAAAAATATTTATAGATCTAAAATCTAAAACAAAATATACAAGTCCAAAAAAAAAAAAAAAATTAAGCCCAATCACCAATTTTATTCAAAATAAACAACCCTTCCCTTTAAAAAATTCTAAACAAAATTAATTTTGTTCTTACCCACACAAAGAAAAAACACTTAGCGGTTAAGTAATAGCAGAGTTAGAAGTTAAAATTGTGGCACACAGTCAACAGTAAAATCGTCCCTCCTAACTCGAAGTTCTGGCTTCGTCTCTGCCTACACCTGTAAAAGACCATATTCTCACATACTCTCTTTAGTCTTTTCTTTCTTCATTATTCATTTACTCTTATTCAAAGTTCAAACATTTAGCTCCTTCCTCATCAGACCATGAGTCTCATAGTGCTCTCTTCTTCTCTTATTCCCATCATCATCATCTTTTTTTTTTTTTCCTTTTATCATATTTTTTTTTCACCTCCTTTGTGCTAGAGCAATACAGAGATTCCAGCTAGTTTTTTTTTTTTTTTTTTTATTTGTTGGGGGATGCGCGCGCAGCCGTGTTGAAAGCCACACCACGTCCCCAAGAGTCTGACACAAGTGCAACGATCCTGATCGCCACACCCGTGCTTCCTAGGTCTAGTCTTTAATTAGATTCAAGTCATAGTCATATGCTAAAGGGTGGCCACTTTTATATACCCAATCAATGAAGATAAAAAACAGACAATGCATAATCTGAAATTGGGAATACTTATAACTTTTAAATTTATTTGTTTATACAAAATTTTTTAAAGTTCCATTTTTTTGTTAGAAATACTGAATAATTGTATTGTATTTCTCAGTAAAAGAATATACATGAGTGCCTTTATATAGAAGGCATATGAGTGCAGTACAAGTAAGAGTGTAATACAAGAATGTGCTATACAAGTAATCTAGTTAGGCCTAAAGCCCACAACACTATACACTTTAACAGCCCCCCTCAAACTCAAGGTGGATGTGAGACCAACTTGAGGTTGTTAACCAAAGTATGAAGGCGTCCCTTAGGATGTGACTTGGTGAAGATATTTGCAAATTGATCTTTAGAGGAGACTAAAATCAACTTGAGAGCACCATGGACGATGATAACGGATAAAATGACAATCTATCTCGATGTGTTTAGTCCGTTTATGGAAGACATCATTGTGAGCAATATGAATGGCACTCTGGTTGTCACAATAAAGAGGAGTAGTAGAGGATGTAGACACACCTAAGTCTTTGAGAAGCCATCATAGCTAAAGGAGCTCAGATGTGATATCAGCAAGGGCACGATATTCTGCTTCAGTACTGGAGTGGGCCACATGAGTTTGTTTCTTACTTTGCTAAGAAATCATAGAAGAACCAAGAAGAAAGCAATAACCAGTGGTGGACCTGCAATCAGTGGAATCTCTTGCCCAATCAGCATTAGAAAATGCACAGAGAATAAGAGGAGACTAAGCAAAGTAGAAAAGACCGTGGAAGAGAGTGCCCTTTAGGTATCGAAGAATGCGAGTAAACAGATACTGGCTCACCTGGTGAACAGCATAGGAAATG
The DNA here is from genome assembly GCF_002906115.3 of Quercus suber. NCBI lineage: Eukaryota > Viridiplantae > Streptophyta > Magnoliopsida > Fagales > Fagaceae > Quercus > Quercus suber. Next base: position 878,118 of record NW_027069540.1, read on the forward strand.
TCTGGACGAGTGACAGTGAGATAAATTAGGCTGCCAACCAAGCATCTGTAAAGAGAGGTATTAGATAATGGTTTTCCCCCTAAGGGAGTCAGATGCGCATTAAGCTCAACTAGAGTGTCAGTAGTCTTGCTATCAGTGAGTTCAGCTCTAGACAAGAGTTTAGAGGCATACTTGGCTTGAGTAATATAAAGTTCATTTGTAGAATGAGTGATTTCAAGACCCAAGAAGTAGCTAAGATGTCCAAGATCTTTCATCTCAAACTGCTGACTGAGAAAATCCTTAAGTTCCTGAATGCCACTGAGGTCATCACTAGGTTCTAAATGTTTAGAACAATTGGCAAATCGTGAATACAAACTTGTTTAGATATAGATTTGAGAGTCTATAGGTTTTATTAGACAATGCTCAAGGTGATTCAAGTCAAGATTCAAGAACATTCAAGCTACAGGAAGAAGACTTTATATTCTTCCTGGTTCGATCGATCGAAGAACAGGCTCGATCAATCGAAAATCGTATCTGTAGAATTTTAAGTCGGGCCAAACAGCAGCTTAAGCCCATTAAGGATTAGGGTTTTAGATCTAATTCTTCTACTATATAAAGGAAACCCTAAGCCACATTTTTTAGAGCTTTTAGAGAGAGAGAAGAGTGTGCCTTTTTTGTATCTAGGGTTTTGTACCCAAACCTCTCCAAGGTCTTTGTTGCTCATATTGCTGTTTTGTGTAAATCTCTTGTGAGATCTAGAGGAACTTTCCTTTACACAAAGTTTAGGATTTTCAAGGTAAAGATTACTTCAACATCTTGATGATTAACTCAGTTGCTGCTATTGGAGCTTAAAGAAAAACAAGTGGGGGTGCTTGTATTTTAATTGGAGAATCCAAGAAAGAAAAAGACCGTGGATTCGAAGTTTGCACGTGGTCGTGTCAGTAAGTTCTACTGGTGGGTTGCATTAGGAAGTCAAGTGGGGAGCTTGTAAGTCCTTTTGTATGAACTTCAATTCTTTCGCATAGTGGATTCAGGTTTACCTTGAGGATAGCGAGGTCAAATCCTCCCCAAGTTTTTACCGTGTGGTTTCCTAGGTGATCATATCATTGTGTCTTTTATATTTCAGCTGCTTTATATTCTTGATATGATTATTTGATTGTGTTAACCTAGATTTGCATAATTTGACTAAGTTAATCACTTGACTAATTAACTAGGTTAATCCGGTTGGTTTAAGGGTTCTAAATTTCTAACACTAGTTATGATCATATCATCCACATACAAGAGAAGTAAAATAGTACATTTGTCAGTGCGACGAAGAAATAAGGCAGAATCATAATGACTGGCCATGCAACCTAAGTGAGAGATGGTAGAGCTGAATTTGGCAAACCAAGCTCGTGGAGCTTGTTTAAGGCCATAAAGTGCACGTCGAAGGTGACAAACCTTGTTCGAGTCAATAGAGAGACAAGGAGGAGGTTGCACATAAAATTCTTCACTTAAATCCCCATTAAGGAATGCATTTTTGACATCCATCTGAAAAATGTCTCATTTACTGGCAGCAGCAACAGCTGAGAGGGCACGAATAGATGAGATACGGGCAACTGGAGCAAAGTTATCTTCATAATCAATCTTATACTCCTGTGTAAAACCTTTTGCAACAAAACGAGTTTTGTAGCACTCAATAGACCCATCAGAGCGAGTCTTAATCTTGTAGATCCACTTACAACCAACCACAGATTTCCCAAGAAAGAGTGTCACCAAATCCCAAGTATGGTTTTTAGATAATGCATCAAGTTCCTCTTTCATTGCAATATGCCATAAAAGGGTCAGTGGAACCTTCATGATAGGTGTAAGGCTCGTGTAATATAGCAAGGGCAGTGTAACAATGATAGTCAAGTAAATATGCAGGAATGGATCTTACTCGAGTTGAGTGACGAGGTGAAATGTCTTATGCAAGATCATCAGGCAGAGCAGGAGCAAGAAACCCAAGCTCAGGGTTGGGGTTAGGTAGCTCGTCTTCGACCTGTTCATCTTCCACCTGTTCATTAAAGGGTGAACTAGGAAAGGAATTAATGATATCTGATGGTTAAACAGAGAAGTCTATAGGAGAATCAGGAGCAACTATATGAGGATTAGGAATAGCTACAGAAGGAATATGTGTCTCATTTGAAAAAAGATCTAAGACAGAGGAGAAAGATCGGGAGGCACAGAAGTGAGAAAGTGTTCGCGTAAAATAATCTGCAAGCGCACAGAATCGTAACAAGTAGTAAAGTGTTTTTAGAAAACGAATGTCGAACCCACAGGGATTAACTATGTTATTGAATACCGAAATTTACTAAATTAAGTACTATTTGGAAAATCGAAAATAGATGGAACGTTCTACTATTTGAATTAAATTAAACTATTTAATAAAAATAAATCTATGAATAAAAAATTAACAAAGCGTAAAATCTAAAAGTGTAAAAATATGATAAGAATGGATCTAGAGCAGTTGATTTCACCTAACAAATCCCACACAATTTATTCTTCCTAATTATTAAATTCTAATAATCTCCCGTTGATGATTAAAAATTCCTTAAGTATTCAATATCTTCTCTCGAATAATATTAAAAATATCTTCAACTAACAATTCCATATCTCTATGTGAATTTAATTAATTGGAGACTCATTACGTACTTTGAATTTTTTGAAAAATCACACTAGTCGCGGTAAAGCATCTCTACTTTCGCTCAACTAATGGTGTTTAATTCTAGAACTAAAATAACAAATCACCTCTCGGTCTCATTGTAATTCAATTGATCAAACCATAATTCGTAAAAAATAGTAAGCATTAAGAATAAGAATTAAACACTCAATCATGGAAATATTAAAAATAAAATAATTCAGAATATAAATTGTGTGTTCATTGCTAGACTACATCAACGCTCTAGAAAATAAAATTTAGTTCATAATAAAACTGAAAAGAAAACAAATAAAACTTATGTCTTTCATCTGATGGTTGATCAACATGAAGCTCTCGCCTTTGCCCTCAGATCCTCCTCTTCAGAAAGACTCCTAAAAGAAAAATCTTCAATGCGGCAGCCCCCTTTTCCTCTCAGGTTTTCTCTCCTTTTTTTTTTTTTTACCCTAAAGAGCCTTTAAATAGGTCAAGGAATCCTATTCCCGTTTGGAGAAAATCCCAGATTTTTAGGCTTCACTTAACCGACGATTTTGGCCCATTTAACGTCAGAATTCGGACTTTTGGTAAACTACAAAGTTGTAGCCCTTTAAGTTAACTTTCCAGCCCAACTTGAATCATCTCGATTGGATATCTGAGCCCAAAGTTATGCTGAAAATACTAACTGATGTGCAGGCTGGAATCCTAATCCGAATTGGACTTGGATTTTGTACAAAATTCCTTTGATTCCTTGCTCTTCTCATTCCTTCAAAGCACAAATGAATAGATAAATATAAATAAAAAAAATCAAATCAAATCAAAAGAAATAAAGGAAAACTAACAATTTTAATAAATAAGAGGATAATAAAAATCATGTAAAAATTACACTTATCAAATTCCCCCAAACTTAAACTTTGCTAGTCCTCGAGCAAAAAGAGAAAAGAGAAAATAAATAAATAAAATTTTTCTGGCCTCAAAGATCTGCATAAAGCTTATAATTCAAAGGAATCATTCCAAATTAATCAAGTCCAAAAGTTAATTCAAAACTCAACTCCATCGCATTATCATTCTCACTTCATCATTAGCTTCCCGGATAGTTTTATGCAAACAAGTAAATAAGTACAGATCTCTAAAAATTCCATAAACTTGCTTTTTAAATCACTCTCCACTAATATAAAACAAAATATTACCCAGGATCAAAAGGTCTTTATTAGGCTTGTGATGTATGGCTATGGTGAGGGCTATAAAGAAAAGATAAGGTTCAAGCAAATAGAGCATTCTCACTTCTAAAATATAACTTTTTCTCAGTCCTTTGAATATCTCAAAATACCTCTCTTCATCAAATTTTTTTTTTTTTTTTTTTTACTTCAAGTCGTCACTTATCTTTTGACGTGAATGCAGGCATTTGTGATGGATGCACCCAGTTACTCAACAAGTCACAAACTTGAAGTGCTTTTGCATACTCATATTTCAAGTTACGATTTGACGTAAGAGTAAACATTGGTAATGAATACCCCTAGTTACTAAGCAACTCAAAACATTGGAGTAAATGGAACTTTGTACAATTTTCTTCTTCTTCTTCCTCTTCCTTTTTTTTTTTTTTTTACAAACACTCATATATCTTCTCTTTTCTTCAACCCAGTGTAAGAATAGATCAATTGGGTAACTAGGGATAAAGATAATAAAGAGGTAAGCTTGAAAGGCTCAATCGATTCAAAGAATGCCTAAATCACTTCCCAAGTAATATTCTGTATAAGATTTCTCCATGAGAGTTATTCAACAAGTTCTAGAATAAGTAGAGATCATCCAAATTTACAAAATTCACATAAAACTTCTCTAGGTATGCACAATGATTAATGATCATATCAAATTAAACAAGATCAAGTAAAGAATTAACAACTGGACTTAAGCAATGAGAATGATTCCTAAAAATTATAAGAAATTTCAACCATAGTCTTATCATAGGCATTTTTTTTTTTGAAATATTAAAAATAAAATAAATTCCCTTCCCCCAAACTTAAATTTCACATTGTCCTCAATGGGAAAAAGGAAGAAAAAGTAATTAAAAGAATGAGAAAGGAGAAGAGATGCTCCCCTGATTTTTAATTGAATATTTTTCCTTGAGGTGCAACCATGTACCCATTGAAGATTTCTTTGGTCTCTTTATTCCTACAAAATGAAAGAAAAAGAAAAAAAAAAAGAAAAAAAAAAAAAATAAGATAAAGAAAAAATAAAAACATAAACATAAAAATAAAAAACTTGGGTTGCCTCCCAAAAGCGCTTTATTTAACGTCTGTAGCTAGACGTTATCCTCCATTAAAATCCTATGTGTGCAAATTGAAGGACTAATTCCTTTGATGTCAGAGATGGTCCAACCCAAAGCCATTTTGTGTTCCCGCAAGATTCTCAGCAACTTTTCCTCCTCTACATCACTCAAAGAACTGTTAATAATAACTGGCAAAGTAGAGTCTTGGCCTAAGAAAGCGTACCTTAAATTTGATGGAAGCGGTTTGAGCTCAAGTTTAGGAGGTTCCTCTGGTGGAGATGTTGGCTGACATGATTTTAGGTCTTCCACTTTTGGTTGCATTGAAGGAGGAAAGAGTGGTGTAGCCTCCAAATATCTTTCACACTCTTTAACCTCTTCATTATTGAATTTAACAAGTGTAGAGCGAGTAAGACATACCTCAAGTGGTAACTTTTGAAAATCAATTGCACAAGTCTCATCGGCCATGATCATGTCTCGGTCACTTATTTGAAAACAAGAATGTGTCTCGGAAGGAAATTCCATAGACTTGAATACATTAAAAGTGACCTCATCCTCTCCGACCCTCAAAACAAGTTTTCCTTGCTGGACATCAATTAAGGTTCTCCCAGTCGCAAGGAAAGGTCGACCCAATATCAAAGGAATCTCCTCGTCCTCATCCATATCAAGGACAATGAAGTCAGCCGGGAAGATGAACTTGTCAACTTTTACTAATACGTTCTCAATGACTCCTCTTGGATATTTAATGGATCTATCCGCCAATTGTAAAGAGATAGTAGTCGGCTTTACTTCTCCAAGACCTAATTTCCTGAAAACAGAGAGAGGCATTAGATTAATACTTGCCCCTAAATCACATAAAGCTCTATCAAAATAAGATTGTCCTATAGTGCAAGGGATAGTGAAACTCCCTGGATCTTTCAGTTTAGGTGGCAGCTTCTTTTGTAAGATTGCACTACTCTCCTCTGTCAGCATTACTGTTTCATGCTCCTCCAGTTTCCGCTTCTTTGATATAATATCCTTCAAAAATTTAGCATATTTAGGCATTTGTTCCAAAGCTTCAATGAGAGGAATATTAATATGCAATTGCTTAAATATACTTAGAAATTTAGAAAACTGATCATCCACATTGTTTTTTCTTAATCTTTGCGGAAAAGGAATTGGTGGATCATAAATTGAAGGAGAATAAGTCTCAAAAGTAACTTCCCTGGATTTTTTGTATTTTGAAGCTCTTTCATTCTCCTTAGTTTTCTCAGCTTGCTCCATTTCTTTCATCTCTGACTCGACTTCCTTCATCTTTGACTCCTCATTATCCACAGGTTTATCTTGTTTGGCATTTGTTACTTTTGGCTCCTCATATGTTCGCCCACTTCTCAATGATATTGCCTTTACATGTTCTTTCGGATTGGTGACAGTGTTGCTTGGCAAAGTTCCTGCAGTCCTCTCTGTGAGCATGCTTGAGAGCTGACCGATTTGCACCTCAAGATTGTGGATTGAAGCTGAGTGGTTTTGGATCGCCACATCTGTCTTCTGCATGTACTGCATGAACATGTCCTCAAGTGTCGGCTTCTTCTCTTGCTGTGGAAATTGCTGAGGTGGTTTAGCTTGCCCTTGGTTATTGCTCCATGAGAAGTTGGGGTGATTCCTCCATCCAGGATTGTACGTGTTCGAGTATGGATTATTTTGACGTTGAAAATTTGACACGTAATTTGTCTGTCCATAACTCGATTGGGCAAAAGGATTTCCCACTTGGCAGTCGACACTTGAATGATTTCCTGCACAATGATCACAAACAACATTAGTTTGAATAGCATTAACATTCATTTTACCTAGTTGTTGAGACAAAGTTGCCATTTGTGCCGCCAATGAGGTAATAGAATCAAGTTCTAAAACTCCAGCTGCCTTTCTTGGCATTGCTCTTTCTGTAGGCCATTGATAATTGTTGGATGCCAATTCTTCCAGAAGTTCATAGGCTGCCTCATGAGTTTTACTCATTAAAGCTCCACCAGCTGCTGCATCAACCATAGACCTGTTTGTAGCTCCTAGACCATTGTAGAATGTTTGCACTTGAAGCCATGCTGGAAGGTCATGATGAGGACACCTTCGCAATAATTCTTTGTACCTCTCCCATGCTTCATATAATGATTCACCCTCAAATTGGATGAACGTGGTGATATCATTCCTTAGCTTTGCTGTCTTCGCGGGAGGGAAATATTTTGCTAAAAATTTTTGTGCCAACTCCTCCCATGTAGTAATGATGCCAGGTGGCAAAGAATTCAACCAAACTTTTGCTTTATCCCTAAGTGAGAAGGGAAAAAGCCTTAGTCGAATCGCATCATCTGTCACTCCGTTATGTTTAAAAGTATCACAAATTTCCAAGAAATTTGCAATATGGACATTAGGATCCTCTTGTGACAGCCCCCCGAACTGGACAGTCTGCTGTATCATCTGAATGATGGCCGGCTTGATCTCAAAATTATTGGCTTGTATGGCTGGCCTCCTTATGCTCGATGTAGCTCCATTTACCGAGGGCATAGCATAATCCCTTAACGCCTTTTGCTCTTGATCGGCCATCTTAGATAGAGATGTGTTGGCCTCTTTCTTCTTTTCCTTCTTGAGCTGACGTAAGGTTCTTTCAATTTCAGGATCAAAGATTGTATGGTCTAATGGTTTAGATCGGGGCATGCACTTCTACTTCCTGAAAAGAAAGAAAACAAACTCAGATGCACCTAATTTTTTTTTTTTTTTTAAAAAATAAAATCCAAAGTAGTAAATATCTAGCTAGTATCAATATCAATAACAAATAGTTAATCCCCGGCAACGGCGCCAAAAACTTGTTCGCGTAAAATAATCTGCAAGCGCACAGAATCGTAACAAGTAGTAAAGTGTTTTTAGAAAACGAATGTCGAACCCACAGGGATTAACTATGTTATTGAATACCGAAATTTACTAAATTAAGTACTATTTGGAAAATCGAAAATAGATGGAACGTTCTACTATTTGAATTAAATTAAACTATTTAATAAAAATAAATCTATGAATAAAAAATTAACAAAGCGTAAAATCTAAAAGTGTAAAAATATGATAAGAATGGATCTAGAGCAGTTGATTTCACCTAACAAATCCCACACAATTTATTCTTCCTAATTATTAAATTCTAATAATCTCCCGTTGATGATTAAAAATTCCTTAAGTATTCAATATCTTCTCTCGAATAATATTAAAAATATCTTCAACTAACAATTCCATATCTCTATGTGAATTTAATTAATTGGAGACTCATTACGTACTTTGAATTTTTTGAAAAATCACACTAGTCGCGGTAAAGCATCTCTACTTTCGCTCAACTAATGGTGTTTAATTCTAGAACTAAAATAACAAATCACCTCTCGGTCTCATTGTAATTCAATTGATCAAACCATAATTCGTAAAAAATAGTAAGCATTAAGAATAAGAATTAAACACTCAATCATGGAAATATTAAAAATAAAATAATTCAGAATATAAATTGTGTGTTCATTGCTAGACTACATCAACGCTCTAGAAAATAAAATTTAGTTCATAATAAAACTGAAAAGAAAACAAATAAAACTTATGTCTTTCATCTGATGGTTGATCAACATGAAGCTCTCGCCTTTGCCCTCAGATCCTCCTCTTCAGAAAGACTCCTAAAAGAAAAATCTTCAATGCGGCAGCCCCCTTTTCCTCTCAGGTTTTCTCTCCTTTTTTTTTTTTTTTTTTTACCCTAAAGAGCCTTTAAATAGGTCAAGGAATCCTATTCCCGTTTGGAGAAAATCCCAGATTTTTAGGCTTCACTTAACCGACGATTTTGGCCCATTTAACGTCAGAATTCGGACTTTTGGTAAACTACAAAGTTGTAGCCCTTTAAGTTAACTTTCCAGCCCAACTTGAATCATCTCGATTGGATATCTGAGCCCAAAGTTATGCTGAAAATACTAACTGATGTGCAGGCTGGAATCCTAATCCGAATTGGACTTGGATTTTGTACAAAATTCCTTTGATTCCTTGCTCTTCTCATTCCTTCAAAGCACAAATGAATAGATAAATATAAATAAAAAAAAATCAAATCAAATCAAAAGAAATAAAGGAAAACTAACAATTTTAATAAATAAGAGGATAATAAAAATCATGTAAAAATTACACTTATCAGAAAGCTCGACAAAGAGGCAATGTTCCTAGAAGACAACATTGTGTGACATACGAAGACAATGAGAGACAGGATCATAACACCAATACCCTTTTTGCGTTTCACCATAGCCAAGAAAACAACAAAACCTTGATCAAGACTCAAATTTGTTATGCTCATGTGGCTGAAGAAGAATGAAACAAGCAGAACTTCTTAGGACATATGTGGTTCACATGTTAAGAACATATGTCATACTTTTATGTAATTGGCTAATCCTTTAACAAAACGCACTTTACTTGTAATTTGGTAGATCTAGGATGTGTTAAAATACTTCAAAAAACCATGTTTCTAGATCAAGTGTTGAAGCCTTCAAGTCTGTCCAAGATTCAGGTTGAAAAGTGTCTGTCATTAAATCTTGACACCTAGCATCTATCGAGACCTATAAAGCTGTTCAGCCCCATGGCTCAATAGCAGCTTGACAAATAGGGTATCTGTCGAGGTTTATGAAAAATAAAATTTCAGTTCTGTTTTGACTCTAATCCGTGTTTATGTGTTTGGGCTTTCTTTTCTCCTAACCCTAGACATATAAAATGATTGTTTTAAGGGCTGTCAAAATATATACAAGTTGCACAAGTATTGAGCAGAATCTATTCAAGTAATTTGTGACCGGAGACAAAGCTCTGCCCTAGTTCATCAATTCTAAAGAAGTTGCTGTGTATGTGCACCTTTGGGTTTTGTGACCAAGCATCTTCTTTATCTTCATCGTGGATGAACTGAAGAACTTTGCAGCCAATAACTCTTTCCAGTTGGTGATTGAAGTCGCGTACTGGAATCCACGCATTGGTTAGTCACATACTTGGGAACCATGCATCAAAAGGAGAAATTGTCACTACAGAACAAGTTTAATTGGGTATTGGGGTAAGGGTTCAATTGTAGGTTGGTAAGGTACTTGGGATTCTTTTACTTGTAACTGCTTGTTGTGATAATAGTGGAATTTCGGGAGTGGTGACTTGAAAATCACCCGATAAAGTGTTTGTCGTCAAGTTTTTCCCATTCATAAACAAATCACCATGTTATTTTGTGCTACCACGTGTTTGCATGTTAATTTGATTAATTAATAACTTGCCTAATTAATCAATTAATTTGAATCACAAGGGGTCAATTCGTTTTTGGCCTATTAAGTGGTATCAGAGCAGGCACATTCTGATTAAGTTAAATCTTTGCTGTGTTAATCCATTAACCCCTGTTTGTCATGGATAAAAGGCAGTCGTTAATTATATCTCCTTTATTTGATGGCACTAACTATGCATGTTGGAAAGTACGCACGAAAACTTTCTTGCAGTCTTTAGATGAGAAGGTGTGGCAAGTTGTAGAGATTGGTTGGACCAAGCCAAAAGAAGCACCGGCCGATTGGGATGAAACCAGGATCAAGGCGGCAAACTTCAACAGCAGAGCATTGAATGCCTTATTTAGCGCAGTCACCAATGAGGAGTTCAAGAAGATATCCTCTACTGAAACTACAAAGGAAGCATGGACCATCCTCTAGACAACCTATAAGGGTACAAAGGCTGTCAAAGATTCAAAGCTTCATAGGCTCACTACAAGCTTTAAAGAGATAAAAATGGAGGAGGATAAGTCGTTCGATGAGTTCTATGCCAAGCTCAAGGACATAGTGAACTCAGGCTTCAATCTTGGGAAAACCATTCCTGAACCCAAGATTATGAGGAAGGTGTTCAGATCTCTACCTAAAAGATTCCATGCAAAGATTACGGCTATAGAGGAGTCAAAGGATATTGACAAGATTCCTTTAACTGAGCTGATTGGAAACTTACAGACCTACGAGCTAAGGTTATCTAGGATTGGCAAGTCGGGTAAAGACAAGAGCATGGCCTTAAAGGCAAAAAGTAGTGACACAGATGAGTCTTCCGATGATGAAGATTCCAAGATGAAGTCCTACATTATAAGGCAGTTCAAGAAGTTTATGAAGAATGCTAATGAGAGGAACTTCGACAAAAACCGCAGACAATCCAGTTCTTCTCAGTCTAAGGGCCAAGACAAAGGAAAAAAGGATACTAAAGATGGCAGTCAGTACACTATTCCTGCAGGACCAAAGTGTTTCGGGTGTCATGGACTCGGTCACATGAAGCAAGAATGCCCCACATATCTTAAGAGCATTGGGAAGAGTAAGGCACTTGCTGCAACCTTGAGTGACACTGAGCCTGAGGATGATTCCGACGATGAGGATGACGGAATCTTGAATGCCTTCACTGCCACAATCAATCCTACTAAAGGGATTATTGAAGATGTGGAAGAAGAAGAAGAAGACTTGGTGGATTCTAAGTGTGAGAAGATGGATGATCAAGATGATATCCATACAGCCTATGAGAAATTGTACAAGTTTTTTGAGAAACATGAGAAATTGTATAGGCTAGCCACTAAGAAACTTAGTGATGTGGAACTTGATCGTGAAGAGTTGTCCACAAAGTTTGATGAAACTAATCAGACTATTAGAGCACTGAGGTTTAAGAACAATTTCTTGGCTAAGAAGACCAAGAAGCTTGAAGCGGAGTTATTTCAAGTCAGAGCTCAATTGGAGAGGACTTCAAGTGCAAAGCTTGATGAGATGCTTAGCATTCAAAAATCTGCTTCGGATCGAACAAGTTTAGGGTATGGTCTTTCTTCCTCTAATATTGCTTCTACTAGTGCTACTGTGTTTGTTCCTACTGCTAATAATACTGAAATTGAGAACACTGATGTTAAAACTAAATTAGCTTGTGAGAACTTAAATAAGGGTAAATTTATCTTAGGAGCACCCCCTAACCAGGATAAGAAAGATATTAAAAACCCTAGGACTAAGAAGGCTAACTCTCAAAAGCCTAAACAGAAGAAGCAGCATCTCTGTCATCATCGTGGAGCTGCCAGTCATACTCAACCAAATTGCTACAAGTGGTTAGCTACTCAACAGAGCAATGGCATGATAGCATCTAGAAGCCAGAATCAGCTTCAATCCTCTCTTGCTCATCTTGGAGATCTTTTCAAAGCCCTCATGTTTCTTTCAAACTTGAACGGTTTCAATTCTTCCCTTTCACCGTCAGTTCAAGGGTTTAATCAAAGGAAAGGTTCTTCCAAGGTGTGGAAGAAAAAGGACTCTAAGTGATTTTATCACTTTCTGCTATCTTCTTGTTTTTGTTTGTTGCATTACTTGTGTGTTTTGCTTTTATTTTGAGTCAATCTAGTTTTATGCTTTGCTTTGTTTAACATGTTTTTGTTCGTTTGTTTTTAGTTTTGTTTATTTTGTTTTTGATATAAAAATTAAAAAAAATTGAAAAATCAGGAAAAATACAAAAACAATGTGTGTTTTATGTACTTTGGTACTTGTGTACCTTGGATGACCATTGAAACAAAGTTTTCTAAACTTTGTATCATTTGTAGCTTAGATGAGCATTCTTATGCACAACTAAGCAAGTGAGCTTTGTGGCTCTTGTTTGTGATGAGTAAGATTAAGTTATCTCTTGAACTTAACACTTGTATTACTCTTTTTAACGGGTAGGACTAGAAAATCTTAAGAGAAAGGCATAAATAACCATCTCATCACTGTTGCCTACTAATCATGAAAGACACTTGTATGTTTTGGCATAGCAAAATGGCAGTGTCAATGACATTTGTGTGCTTCGGATAGCAGAATTGGAATGTCAAATATCATTGGGTATTTCTTTTCTTTCTCTTAAATACCCATGCATGATATACTAAATAAAAGAAAAAAAAATTATGCAAAGAAAATAAAAAGCAAAAAGATCAAAAATGCTTTAAATATGATTGCAAGCATGTATTCTAGGAGATGTGAGAGTTATAGAATGTACCTCGAAGGTGAAAGTGCCCATCAAACAGTTATGATTGTGTGTAAGCTAAAGTGATTTTCTCATATCTCAAATCGTCATAACATGTATACACATATGCAATCTTGCGATGTTTTTCACACACAACAAGCAATATTCTTTACTACTCTTGATACATGTGCAAGTACAATGTGATTTGGCTATCACAAGGTTTTACATGTGCTATTTTATACTCACTAAATTGTCTTGACTTGCTTTTGAAATGTAAAAATTAGTTAGACTTGTTTAGTTTGTGTGTGTGTGTGTTTTTGAGGATCCATGTGCTTAAAATTCTTATTAAGAGATTTTTTGAGAGCCTAATATGTTGATTGGATCATTGATTGAGTTGCATGTTAGATTGCATTCATCTCTGTGTTTTTCCCTTCTTGAAAAACTGTTTTTAAGCAATCCCGACACCTCCTCGATAGCTCTTAACACCTATTCTATCTGTCGAGATTTTGAGCTGTTTCTTATCGCAATTTCAATAGCTTACTCGACAGCTGGTGGATCGATCGAGAAAGTTCCTGGACTCTCGATAGCTACTCAACACTTGGTGGATCGATCGAGATTTCTTAATCTTGTTTGATGAACTCTTCCTCGATACCTCTCGACAGACTCATCCGTCGATGTTATGTTTTCTCGACACCTGTCTCGATACCTATCTCGACACCTCTATCTGTCAAGAATTAGTGAAGATCTATATATATGTTCTGTGCGATTCAAACTTCACTTTTCTCGATCTCTCTTGATCTGTTCGTGGCTGTTCCTCTCCCGAACTCTGTTTTCTCACTCAAAACCTTCTATCCACATGATTTTCGGCCTTTATTTGCTTCAAATCACTTGGTATGCTCTCCTATCTCTTCATTCTTCATGCATTTCATGATTCGAAACCTAGGTTTTGGGGTTTTTGAAAAATTTTAGGGTTTTTTAAAAATTGATGAGTGTTTCTTGTAATTTTGGGTTGGGTTTTCATTTAAATGTGTTTAAAACCTCATACATTGCATCACATTTGCATTATAATGGTATTTTCATGCATTTAGATGTGTGTAATATGCTTGTGTACTGGTAGAATGCCATGACATGGGTTGGTTGCCGACCATCGTCCTCTCTGAGTCTGAGGTAGAGGTCGGTAGATGGTTCTTCCTCTCGCTTTCTTAATGGTACAATGGTGAAAGAAAAGAGTGAGAGCTCATTTCCCCCCAGGGATTCCTCATCAATATCGATGAAATTGAAAAAAGGGTAGAAATTCTCCTTATTTACGAGCTCTTTCTTTTGCATTACCCCCATCTCTCCCGATTCAGATAGAAAGAGCCCGTCTTGCTCAAATATGTGTTCGCTAGGGAATTGGGAATAAAAAGGATCCTTCCTATGCATTCGTTATACGCTATCTTCATATCAATGTTATGAGAGTCGATGATTCTACTTAACGCCTCCTTATACAGCCATAGAATGTTGCAACCAGACATTTTTCCCTCTGAGATTACAAACGTTGGAGACGATTCGAAGCGAGATGAATCTATCTTTCCGTAGGTTAAGGGGTCCCTTTTCTTTGAAGCAAATAGGGGAATGCTCCCCCCCTATCATGACAACAGGAACTTTTGCTCTCTTTTGCATGCTCATGCATTTTCATGTATATGTACTCTCTTTTCAATATACTTGATATATTTGAAATGTTTTAGGACTTTTCTGATTGTCTCCTTCTCTCCCTCTCTCTCACTCTCTTTGTTTACGTTAGTTATGTCTATGGCACTTAAACGTAAGTCTACTCCGTCTCGAAACCCTTTTCATTCTGGGGCATCATCTTCTTCTGATCCTACTCCTTCTAACATTCAGTTCCATTATGAGGATGCCCGAAAGGCCTACTCGGAGAACTTTTCTCGACGAGGTGTTCATTCTAAACGCCGAGTCATTTTGGCGGACTTCGCCGACACTGACCTTCCCGATGTCATTCACAGTCGGGGATGTGAGTCACTGTGTGACATCCCGATTACTTGTCCTCTCGTGCTTATTCAAGAGTTTTACTCCAACATGCACAGGATTGATTCTTCAATACCTCTCTTTCACACTCGCGTTCGAGGTACGCGCTTTGCTGTTATACCGCATCTTGTTATGGATCTGCTTCGAATTTTGAGGGTAGAGCATCCTGACTACCCCAGTTATTAGCGTCTGAGGATTGTGTCCAAAGACGAGATGATGTCTACTTTCTATGAGCACCCGTTTGTTTGGGGTAAGCGTCAGTTTACACCATGTCGGCCTTTTGCTAAAGGTCCTAGATTCATGAACATGGTGATGACTTTTGTTTTGCACCCACTCTCTCACTATAACTCTATCACAGAGCCTCGTGCTTAATTTTTGCTTTCTTTGTTAGAGCACCTCACTATAGATTTTCCTTCATATTTTATTCTTTCCATCATAGATGTGTTTAGGGATACGGCTACCCGTGATAAGCTTATTTTTCCTTCAACTATCACGCGGATTCTACACCATTTTTCTATTCCTTTTCCCTCTTCTGATCACTTTTCTGTCATGTGTGCCATAGGCGCCGCTACTATTAAACGTAGCGAGGCACAGTTTAGGTCTCGGCAGCCGGATTCAGCCGCTCCTCCCACTCCTTCTGCTCCATCCACATCAGCTCCCTCCTCTTCTAAGAGTGGAGTGGCCTTAGAGGACATCATGACGCAACTTCAGCGCATGTATAAGGTGAATGTTCGTGTTGGCCGTATTGCTAGGCGGCAGGCAACCATGGGTGGTTTTGCTTCTAAGGCTTCTCTTTCACCACCTCATGTAGCTTCTGATTCTACAACTGAGGATGATGATGACGATGGCAATGATGATGATGCTTCAGATGATGATGATGGAGATGCTAGCTCGGCCGATGAGATGTCTACTTGACACTTTACCCTTTGTCACTCATGACAAAAAGAAAGAGTAGTTTTGGGATATGAGAGTAGTCATTCTTAGGGGGAGAGTCAGTATAGGGCTTTTTTGTTAGGGGAAGTGTTGTTGATGAGGGATGTAGTAAGGATATAATGTATCTTTTCTTTTCTTTCTTTTATAGATACTTTGATCTTGTACATTAGGTCTTGTGACCATTTTTACACATACATTGTACTTATCTTCTTTATATGTGGATGTATGTTTCTTTCACCTATCCTTACATGTGTTGTTTCTTTTCCTCCTTTTTGCACATGCTTCTTATACTTGTATGCAATCTATTATTTTTGTTTCACACTAACATGTCTTGATGAGTTTTGTTTAAAGTGTTTCGGAAATACAGTTTGTTAAAGTCTACTTGCCATAAACTCTTTTCTTGCAAAGTTTTTCTAGAGTTTGTGTTAGGATAGATTTTATTGTATTAAACAAGTGAATATGAGTTGAGTGATTTATGACTTCTCTCATATGTTCATTTGTTAGCTGTAGTTTTGTCACGGATTTTCAAAGGGGGAGATTGTTAGGACATATTTGGTTCACATGTTAAGAACATATGTCATGCTTTTATGTAATTGGCTAATCCTTTGACAAAACGCACTTTACTTGTAATTAGATAGATCTAGGATGTGTTGAAATACTTCAAGAAATCATGTTTCAAGATCAAGTGTTGAAGCCTTCAAGTCTATCCAAGATTCAAGCTGAAAAATGCCTGTCATTAAATCTCGACAGCTATCTCGACAACTAGCATCTATCGAGACCTGTAGAGCTGTTCAGCCCTGTGGCTTGACAACAGCTCGACAGATAGGGTATCTATCGAGGTTTATGAAAGCAGAATTTCAGTTCTGTTTTGACTCTAATTCGTGTTTATGTGTTTGGGCCTTCTTTTCTCCTAACCTTATACATATAAAAGGATTGTTTTAAGGGCTGACAAATTATATACAAGTTGCATGAGCATTGAGCAAAGTCTGTTCAAGCAATTTGTGACCGAAGACAAAGTTTTGCCCTAGTTCATCTCTTCTGAAGAAGTTGCTGTGTATGTGCACCTTTGGGTTTTGTGACCAAGCATCTTCTTGATTTTCATTGTGGATGAACTGAAGAACTTTGCAATCAACAACTTTTTCTAGTTGGTGATTGAAGTCGCGTACTGGGATCCGCGCATTGGTTAGTCAATACTTGGGAGCCGTGCATCAAAAGAGAAAATTGTCACTACAAAACAAGTCCAATTTGGTATTGGGGTAAGGGTTCAACTGTAGGTTGGTAAGGTACTTAGGATTCCTTTACTTGTAACCGGGAATGGTGACCTGAAAATCACCCGGTGGGGGTTTTTGCCGTCAGATTTTCCCCATTCGTAAACAAATTACCATGTTATTTATTTTCCGTTGCATAATTAGTTTATTGGTGATTTGTTTGTGCTACCACGCGTTTGCATGTTAATTTGATTAATTAATAACTTGGCTAATTAATCAATTAATTTGAATCACATGGGGTCAATTCATTTTTGGCCTATTAGAACTGACAGAGCGAAGGTGGTGATAGTCTAGAGGTGACCCAAAAAGGTGCTCATATGGAGTTTGATTTTGGATAACAGGACTTGGAATGCGATTAATAACATGAAGAGTAGCTTCGCCCCAAAAGGAGCAGGAACTTTGGTAGAGAGAAGGAAAGCACGAACAGTGTCAAGAATATGACAAAGTTTTCATTTGGCTCTACCATTTTGCTGAGAGGTACCTGGACAAGTTGATGAACAGTGCCATAGGAATGCAAAAAAACTTAGAAAGTATATTGAGTGTATTCAAGAGCATTATCAGATCAAAAAATTTTGATGCATTTGGAAAATTGAGTTTCAATCATTTTTGCAAAATTAGAATATACTTTTAATAATTCAGAACAATGTTTCATATTAAAAATCCAGCTATAGCGAGAGTAATAATCAACAAAGACAACAAAATATTGAGACCCGCCAATACTAGAGACAGAGGAAGGCTCCCAAACATCAGAATGAATAAGGTCAAAGATATTAATGGATATTGATTCACTAGTATTGAAAGGCAAAGCTGGTGGTTTTTCTAACTGACATGAAACTCAATCAAAATGTTCTGTAGACACTGAACCTAATAAACCTCTAGAAGCCAATTGTTGTACCCAAGAGGAAGATGCGTGACCAAGTTGAACATACCAAAGTGCAAAGAAAGGAATTGAAGAAACTGTAGTAGTTGCAACAACAGAAACAGGAGTAACAAGTGGAAGACGAAGGTTGTCCACAAGAAACATACGCCCAACTCTAGGACCAGTCCCAAGCTCCTGTCCCGTCCTCGGATCCTACACAATACACCCAGAATAATCAAATATAATGCGATAACCCAACTCAGCTAATTGTTCCATAGAAAATAAAGTGTAAGAAAGGTCAGAAACATTAAAAACCCCAGGAACCGAGAGGTTGAAAGTCGAAACAGAACCTATATTATGACTAGACATTGTAGAACCATTTGCTATGCGAATATCTAGAGGGTGTGGTGCAAGTTTGAGTTTAGAAAATAAGGAAAAGTGAGGTGTCATGTGATTGCAACAAGCAGAATCCATAAGCCAAGAGGAAGGAAACATACCAGATAAAGCTGAGAGAGAAGAGGAATAAGATGCATTACCAACCATATAAATGACATTGGCGATGATGTTTTTAAGGTCATCTATGGACATGGTGAAAGTGCATCTTGAAGATATAGACTGTGCAGATACAGAAGCCATTGGCTAGACACTCTCAGTGTTAGCAATAGTATCAGCAAAAATTGAAATAGTTGATTTGTTGCGAAGATAGCAAGTCAAGATATTGTGACCAAAACTATTAGGTTCTAAAGACTTAAGATTTGATGTATTTAGAACTCTAATGTGTAATGTTGGCAAACCATGATCAAAACAGGTTGTTTAGTCTTGTTTAGACTTGCTCAAAGTTGTTTAATTTATGTAAAGTTGAAATTGAGTGGCTGCAGAAAGTATTAGTGACTTTCGGCCTGGCTCGATCGATCGAAGAATAGACTCGATCGATCGAAAGTCGGCCAGAACGTTTTTTTTGCAGAATTTTCAACTCAGCCCAAGCCCATTAATCATTAGGGTTTCAGATCTAATTCTCCTAGTATATGAAGAAAACCCTAGCCACGTTTTGGAGTGCAGTCCTAGTTACTCTGGGTGTATTGTTGCTCATACTTTGCGATTTGTGTGAATCTCTTGTAAGATCATTAATGAGCTTTCCTTCATATAAACTTAGGGTTTTCAAGATAGAGATTACTTCAATATCTTGATGATCAACTCAGTTGCTACCATTGGAGCTTAAAGAATAACAAGTGTAGGTGCTTGTATCTTGTGGAGAATCCAAAAAAGAAGGAGTCTGTGGATTCGAAGCTTGCACGTAGTCATGTCAGTAAGTTCTACTGGTGGGTAGCATTAGGAAGTCAAGCAGGGAGCTTGCAAGTCCTTTTGTATGAACTTCAATTCTTTCATATAGTGGATTTAGGTTTACCTTGAGGATAGCTAGGTCAAATCCTCCCTAGGTTTTTACCATGTGGTTTCCTGGGTCATCATATCTTGTGTTATTTACTTTTCTACTATTTTATATTCTTGATATGATTGCTTGATTGTGATAACCTAGATTTGCATAATTTGACTAAGTTAATCATTTGGCTAATTAACTAGGTTAATCTGGTTGGTTTAAGGGGTCTAAAACCGTTCAAGTGGTATCAGAGCAGGTAGCTCTTTTGTTTTAGATCTTTTGATCTAAGAGCTAATCCTTGACCCCTGCTGTCATGGATAATTTGAAGTGTCTTTCGATCATGTTTCTGCTCTTGCTTCTGTTGATTTTATTGATGTCTATGAAACTCCTCGTAAGGAATTATCTAAATCTTTGAAAATTTCTAAGAAATTTAAAAAAGAGTTAAAATTGGCTAATCTTGAAAATGAGGAATTGATTATTAGATTAGATGAATCTAATAAAAAGGATGGATTTTTGAGAAATCAAATTTTCTCTCAAGATGAGAAGATGAAAAGCTTGGAACAAGAGTTAGTTGAATCTAAAGCTAAAATTGAAAATTTGACGAGTACCAAGCCTGCTGATGATAACAGAAGTGTTTCTGTTTCTCTTAAGTCTAAAGCTAAAAAAGTGTATATTGCTCCTTTAAAGAGGAATAATAAAGAAAAAGCTTATTTTGCTAGGTTAGACAAAGGTAAAAGTTCTGATGTAAACGCTGAAGTTTCTAAACCTATGTCTAAACTTACTGTTAAAGAGCATAATAAATCTATTTTTGTGCCTACCTGTCACCTTTGTGGTGTTGTTGGTCATATTAGACCAAATTGTTCTTTGTTGAGGCAAAAACCAAAATCTGAGACTAGATTTGCTGTTAGGAATACTGATGTTCCTAAATTTGTTCCTGTTTACCACTTTTGTGGTGTTCGTAGTCACTTTCGTCCTAATTGTCATAAGTTGAAATTTAAGCATTCTGTATGTCAGTCTAGGATATGTGATCATATTTCTCCTCCCACAAGTCCATATAAATTGTTTCATATTCTTTTGAAAAATTTGAGCTTGTGGGCTTGTGAAAGGAATTTGCAGGATTTCAGTCTCTCTCAGAAGATTGGTATAATTCCTCAAATACACTCTGCTTCTCATGGTTTTTCACCTACAAAGCCGAGGACTCGTGCTAGATGGGTGAGAAAAGATTCTCTAAGGTGAGTGTTGCTGACTTGTCCCTAATTTAATTCTTTCAATTGTTTGTGGACATGTTTTGTTTTTTGTTTTTGGTTGTTTTGTTTTTTTTTTTTTTTTTGGTTTTTTTATTAAAAATAAAAAATCCAAAAACATTGAAAAATTTTCAAAAAGACAAAAATATTTTATTTTTGTGTCTTTTTTTTTATTTGTTTTGAGGATTACATAAGTTTTAATATCTCTCTCTTGATTTAGAACATGCTTGACATTCTGAAGAAACTTGAATAGTATGTGTGCTAAGCTATTTTTGATTTTGTGTGAGTATGTACTAATTTGTACATGTACTCAAGGGTTAATTAAGAAATTGATATTTCTTATTTGTGTACCCTCTATAGCTTAGTTAAGCACTATCATACATTGCATTTGCATTGTTCATTTAGCATAATATGTGCTTTTTGTTTTTGGTCATAAATTTTTTTTTAAACCAAAAAGATTTTTGTGTTTTGTATTACATATCATGGATTTAAAATCAAGGTTGCCCACCTTATCTTTACATAACATGTTTATGTACCTTGTTTAACTTTGATGAGTTTATTTATTGCACTTGACTAGTTGAAGTTTTGTAGTGCATGTTGTGTGGGAAAGATGTTTATGGTGTTTGAACGGTTTTAGACCCCTTAAAACACACAGATTGCGTAGCCTAGATTAATTAGCCAAGTTGTTACTTAGTCAAATTAAGCAATTCTAGGTCAATCCAAACAATCATATCAAGATATAATGCAGCGGAAAATAAATAACACAAGATATGATCACCCAGGAAACCACACGGTAAAAACCTGGGGAGGATTTGACCCACCGATCCTCAAGGCTAACCTGAATTCACTATGAAAGAATTGAAGTTCGTACAAAAGGACTACAAGCTCCCCGCTCGACTTCCTAATGCTACCCACCAGTAGAACTTCCTGACACGACCACGCGCAGGCTCCGAATCCACGGACTACTTCTTTCTTGAATTCTTCAATCAGCTACAAGCTCCCCGCTTGCTTTTCTTTTAAGTTCCAATGGTTGCAACAGTAATGATCTTCAAGATGTTGAAATAATCTCCACCATGAAAACCCTAAGTTTTGTGTAAAGGAAAGCTCCTCAAAGATCTCACACGAGATTCACACAAAACAGCAATGTATGAGCAACAATACAATATGGACAACCTTCAAAAACGTGGCTAGGGTTTTATTTATATACCTAGGGTAAAAACATAAAACCCTAAACGTTTAATGAAGTAGGGCTGAGTTGGAAATTCTGCAGAAAATTCAACCTGTGCGATTTTCGATCGATCGAGTCTATTCTTCGATCGATCGAGCCAGGCCGAGAGTCCCAAGTACTTCTGCAGCCACTCGATTCCAACTTTACAATATTAAACCAACTTTGAGCAAGTCTAAATAAGACACCATACAATGTTTTGATCATGGTTTGCCAACATTACAAATTAGAGTTCTAAATACATAAAATCCTAAGACCTTAGAACCTAACAAACTCCCCCTTTGGCAATCCGTGACAAAACCCTAATTAACAGCTCAAAGTTTTACAAATAAAAAGCCCTTTACAAAGATAATGCTCATAAAATTCAATTCAGCCTAACTACTATCCATAGTTGCAAGTGTAGACAGCAGCTTAGTTGAATCAACCTGTATAATCCTGAAATACTCAACAAACGCATAAACGCATGTGTGACAGTAAAGAGTAAAACAACAGGTATAACATTCTTGTAAGATCCACACAACACAAAATAAAGACATATAAAAATGAACAAGTCATAAATATAAATCAATACGCAGTGAATCATAAAGCAACAAGAATCAATAAAAAATATCATGTATATCAATCAATGTTACTCCCCCTAACATGAATATCCCCAAAAATGATATACAAAGTGAAGCACATAGATACAATCTAAAAACTCCACAAGCTCCTCTAAAACAAAAAAAATCTCCCCCTAACAACAAAAACACTACTACAAGTCAAAACTCCACTCCCCCTTTTTGTGACGGAATGCCAAAGGGCAATCACAAGTCGCCATCAAAAGGAGGTGGTGAGGGTGAATGAAGACGCGCAAGATCAGCTCGGAGAGCACGCATCTCATCCAGCAAGTCCACCAAAATCTGACCATGAGCCTGCTGAACAGTCATGACAGTCTCCAAAGTACGACGAACATCAAAGTCGGCCGAAGGAGGTGGAGGAACATCAGCAGCAGCAGCATCATCACCAACAGGAATAGGAATATCCTCACCAGCCATACCTGCAGAAGAAGAAGGAGGAGGTGCACTACTAGAGGGCTCAGATCTAGGGTGTTTAGAACCAGCTCGAAGATGAGCGGCCCTCTGTCTAAGAAAAGACGCACCTAAAGGTCCTATCACATGGACGGGCTCAGAGGAAGGAAAGTCATCAAGACCAAGAAAGAGAAGAATCCTATGAATGAAAATAGGATGAACAAGAGCATGAGCAGTAGATGAACTCCTATAAACTTCGTTCAAAGAACGAAGAAAAAGATGGGGAAAACTAATAGGAGCATCAGTAACAAGAGCGTACAGAAAAACACACCTCTCAAGAGGAATGGTGTGAACATGGGAAATAGGCCAGATCGAATGACAAGCTATCCGAAAGAACAGATAGTGCAACCCAGAGAGCTCAGCAGAAGTGATCCGAGGATCAGAACCCCACTGGACAGTAGTACCAGTGACGTATGACAAAACATCGCTAATCTCGGGAGACTCATCATAAGGATAGACAGGATGCTGGACCAAAGGTACCCCTAGAGCATCAGCCACTACCCGAGGAGTAATGGTGTACTCTACGCCTCGTATCCAACTCTTAACTAGAGTGTTGGAATCATAGACGCGGATAGAGATGTTCGAATAGAACTCTCTAATCAAGGCAGAAGGTGGAGGAGGATCAGAAACATCCACCAAGGGTAACCAACCCCGACGCTCAAAATTTGCCCTAATGGCAGGATCAAGCTCATCTAACAGCACAGAACGCTCAGCCCAAATCTTTCTCTTAACGGTCAGTTTCTCAAAAGTCTCTTGGTTTTCCTCACTCGGAAACCTCTCACTATCAAAGGATGGAGGGGGTGAAGGAGAAGGTGAGGGAACACTCCTACGGGCTCTAGTTTTCCTAGGCATAGTGCTAAGGAAAGGACAGAGACACAAAGAGAAAAACACAAAGAAACAAGAGAAAACAAAACCAAGGGCAGACTGCAAATTAGCACAATAAATAATATAGAACAAAAATCTATATGATGCATGAACAATAAAATGTTGTGATGCATGATCTAAATGCAGTGACAAATTAAGTTTAATTGAGAGTAATTGGACAAAATTGGCTTGAACAAGGAATTTCTATCAAAAATCCCAAAAATTTGAAAAACCACTTGAAAATTTTGCAACAAATTGATGAATTGAGCATTACAAAACACAGCACATAGATTATAATGCTTAATTACACCAACACAACAAGCCAATTTCATCAAATTCTACCCAATTTAACAAAAGCCCCAATTCGGATCAAGAACAAACCCTAGAATTTTCAATTTTTCACAAAACACAAAATTGATCAAATTAACCACCAAGGATCATTAATATAATGTGTCCCCACAAAAACCCAATGATCAATTTCATAAAATAAGGTTTGAATCAACAGAAAATCCAAAAAGAATCAAGTCCGAAAATTACCCTTAAATGCATGGATTTATGCATGAAATAATGAAAATAACATCAAAAGGAAGGGCAAAAGAGTCTTACCGGCTTGAGGAAAGAGAGATTTTGCAAAAACAACGGAGGAAAACGACAAAAATCCTGAGGTGTGGAGCCTTGCCAACGCGGAGAGAGAGAAAAGTTTGAAAAAAATTTGAATAGAACCTTTGAAAAAGTCAGAACTGAACTTTTAAAAAGCTTTTCCACGATATTCGATCGATCGAAAATTACATTCGATCGATCGAAAAGCACAGTCATTTTAAGACAAATGAGAGCACTTTTTCGATTGATCGAAAAATAGGTTGGATCGATCGAAATGGGCAGAGGCTCACTAAATTTTGGAAAAATCACAGTTTTTGAAAGACACAAGCCGAATTTTGAAAATAACTCCTCAAAGCATTAAATTGAAGAAACAAAATGCATGAGTATGAGATGGAATGCTTTTTCAAAAACCCAAAATTTTGAACCCAATATTCTTAAACAAATTGCAATCAACCTCCCATTATATTTTCTCAAGCAACAAATATGTTGTGCATAAATCTCAAGATATTTTCAAACTTGGTTGGTCAGACCAAAAACACACACTAGCATGTACAGTGTTTAACAAAGAGTAACTTGTGTCGTGTGTGATACTAGCAAAAACTTGAGATACATGTGAGGTGATATGTGAATAGCAATCAATCACAAAGTCTACAAAATTCATCACATAGAATTCAAAAGAGACTATCACCTAAAGAGTTACATCCTATAACTCCCACATCTCCTAGAACAAAAGCTTGCAATCATGTAAGTTTCTTGTATTTTTGCCTCTTATTTGCATGAGATGGCATTCAGCCTAATAGTACACACCGGTTTGAATTAAGTGAATTGGCATCAAGCCTAATAGTACACACCAGTTTTAATTTATTTTGAGGCTACACCTTATGTTCTTTTTGTGCATGTGCTACACTTTCTCGAGCACAGAATCTTATGATATGCACTAAGGTGTTCATGATTGGCTAGTGAACAGTGGTGAGATGGTTATTTATGCCTTTCTCAAAAGGATCAAGTCCGACAGTCAAATAACATGTGACTTCAAGATTAAGACAAAGTGATAAACACCATAAACATCTTTCCCACACAACATGCACTACAAAGCTCAAACTAGTAAAGTGCAATAAAGTAAGCTCATCCAAGTTAAACAAGGTACATAAGACATGTTATGTGTAAATAAATTGACCAACCTTGTTTTTCAAAAATCAAGAACAATATGTTCAACATAAATTTGCTTCCTTCTTTCCCTTTTTTTTTTTTTTTTTTTTTATTTTTTTATTTAAAGGAAAACAAATAAATCCTAGAATGAAATGCATGAATGTAATGCAATGCAAGTCCTAGAACAAAGAAAACACAAAAAAAAAAAAAAAACAATGGTCACAAAAGAATAGAGCAATGAAGCACAAGGACCATGTCAGAAAGACTCAAGTATTTCGAGTCTTTTGCATCCAAAACTTTTTAGATGCACCATGAGCATTGGAGTTCTTATTCACATTTGAGTGATTCCCAACTCCATGATTGGAATAAAGGTTTAACACCTTTACCAATTCACCAATTAATGCCATAGGATCTTGTGCTTGAGGCACAGGCACTTTTGGTTTATTTGCTCTCTTATCAGCTTGAAGCTTGTAACAGTTAGGACGAATATGTCCAGACTTACCACAATAATGACAAACCCACGCAGGTTTACCATGCATCTTGTCCTTAGATTTGGTAGGCTCCTTAGGTTTAGATTCTCTTAAGTCTACCCTAGTCTTCTTAGGTGGTGAAACTTCTACAGGTTTAACTACCTCACTCACAGGTGGTTTGACAGTATCACTCACAACCTCACTCACAGAAGGTCCAGAAGAAGAAGAAGGAACAAAAGTAGTGGAATGTGGTCCAGTATCAAAGATGCTTTCAACATATCCTAACCCAGTTTTATCAGAAGGATACTTTTGAACATTCAGCATGTGATCAAGTTTAGAACTAGCAGATCTAGCAACAGATAAATCATGTTCCAAAGTTCTAACTTTATCAAGCAAAAGCATATTCTCAGATTTAACATTATTCAAAAGTTCATTTGCATCAAACAGTTTAACAAGCAAATTTCTCTTTTCAAGCTCAAGAGAATCAATTTTCTTTAGGCCAAGATCAACTTTCATAGCATCCTTTGCAGCAATTTTGCAAAGTTTGTTATAGGCCTCTTGAAGATCTGCATCTTCAGAGAGTTCCCCATCAGAAGGGTTCTCTTCAGCAGATATGCCTTCATTGACTATAGCAGTAGCCGTGAAAGCAATGAAGTTTCCATCCTCGTCACCACCGGACTCATCATCAGAAACCTCATTATCACTAAGGGTTACAGCCATAGCTTTACCCTTAGTCCTTAAGAATGTAGGACATTCAGACTTCACATGACCATACCCTTGACAGCCAAAACACTGAGGACCCAAAGAGTTATTAGAAGATTGACCAGAATTTTCTCTAGGTTTTTCAAAATTGTTAACCTTAGTGGGATCATTCTTCCTAAAATTTCTAGGTTCAGCAGTGTAAGTACCTCTTGCCTTTCTATTTGTATTCCTAAGAAAGTTCTTAAAGTTTTTGGCAAGATAGGCAATCTCTGTAGCAGAGAGCTCATCATCAAATCCACCACCATCAACATCATCAACTGACTTAAGAGCCATTGATTTGGATTTGTTCACTTTAGGTAGGTCAGACTCATAGGATTGAAGAGATCCTACAAGCTCATCAACAGGGATGGAGTCCACATCCTTGCTTTCAGTTATGGCAGTCACTTTGGGTCTAAAGTCTTCAGTTAAAGATCTAAGAATCTTCCTAACAATCTTAGGTTGATCATAGATTTCACCCAAATTAAAAGCAGAATTAACAATATCATTCAGTTTGGCATAAAATTCATCAAAGGATTCATCATCAGACATCCTAATGTTTTCAAACCTAGAAGTTAATTGCTGCAGTTTGTTTATCTTAACTGCCTTTGTGCCTTCATGCACAGTTTGGAGGATTTTCCAAGCAGTATGAGCAACCTCAACATTAGAGATTCTCTTAAATTCCTCCATAGAAACAGCATTAAAGATAGCATTCATAGCTTTGCTATTGAAGCTTGCTGCTTCTTTTTCAGAAGTTTGCCACTCACTCACAGGAGTAGCGGGCTTCTCCCATCCGTATTCAACGGAATTCCAAACCCTTTCATCAATGGATTTCAGGAATGCTTTCATCCTTACTTTCCAATAGGCATAGTTGTTCCCATCAAAATGAGGAGGAACAAACAGAGAGTGTCCATGCTCCATGACAACAGGGGTCAAGGATCAGCTCAGAGATTAAAAATCTCAAACAAAAAGAGCTACCAGCTCTGATACCACTTGAACGGTTTTAGACCCCTTAAACACACAGATTGCGTAGCCTAGATTAATTAGCCAAGTTGTTACTTAGTCAAATTAAGCAATTCTAGGTTAAAACAATCCAAACAATCATATCAAGATATAATGCAGCGGAAAATAAATAACACAAGATATGATCACCCAGGAAACCACACGGTAAAAACCTGGGGAGGATTTGACCCACCGATCCTCAAGGCTAACCTGAATTCACTATGAAAGAATTGAAGTTCGTACAAAAGGACTACAAGCTCCCCGCTCGACTTCCTAATGCTACCCACCAGTAGAACTTCCTGACACGACCACGCGCAGGCTCCGAATCCACGGACTACTTCTTTCTTGAATTCTTCAATCAGCTACAAGCTCCCCGCTTGCTTTTCTTTTAATCTCCAATGGTTGCAACAATAATGATCTTCAAGATGTTGAAATAATCTCCACCATGAAAACCCTAAGTTTTGTGTAAAGGAAAGCTCCTCAAAGATCTCACACGAGATTCACACAAAACAGCAATGTATGAGCAACAATACAATATGGGCAACCTCCAAAAACGTGGCTAGGGTTTTATTTATATACCTAGGGTAAAAACATAAAACCCTAAACGTTTAATGAAGTAGGGCTGAGTTGGAAATTCTGCAGAAAATTCAACCTGTGCGATTTTCGATCGATCGAGTCTATTCTTCGATCGATCGAGCCAGGCCGAGAGTCCCAAATACTTCTGCAGCCACTCGATTCCAACTTTACAATATTAAACCAACTTTGAGCAAGTCTAAAGAAGACACCATACAATGTTTTGATCATGGTTTGCCAATATTACAAATTAGAGTTCTAAATACATAAAATCCTAAGACCTTAGAACCTAACAGTGTTTATCACTTTGTCTTAATCTTGAAGTCACATGTTATTTGACTGTTGGACTTGATCATTTTGAGAAAGGTATAAATAACCATTTCACCAATGTTCACTAGCCAATCATGAACACCTTAGTGCATATCGTAAGATTTTGTGCTCGAAAAAGTGTAGCACATGCACAAAAAGAACATAAGGTGTAGCCTCAGTTTAAATGCTTAATGCTTAAAGCTTAAAATTAGTGTGTACTATTAGGCTTGATGCCAAATCACTAAATTAAAATGGTGTGTATATTATGAGGCAAAATTCAATAAACTTACATAATTGCAAGCTTATGTTCTAGGAGATGTGGGAGTTATATGATGTAACTCTTTAGGTGATAGTCTCTTTTAAATTCTATGTGATGAATTTTGTAGACTTTGTGTTTGGATTCTATTCACATATCACCTCACATGTTTCTCAAGCTTTTGCCAGTTGCACATACTACACAAGTTACTCTTTGCTAAACTTGGTACATTTTATTGTGTGTGATCTTGTTGTGGCCATCCAAGATTAAAAGATTCTTGATCTTAATGCAAAATGTGTTTAAAGTTTGAGAAATTGAAAATTCTAGAGCTTGAATGTACCCGAATTGGAGATTTTGTTCAAATTGGGTTTAAGTGATGAAATTGGCTTGTTGATTTGATGTAATTGATCATTATTATCTGTTCTCTAACTTGTGTGATGATCAATTCACCAATTTATTTCAAAACATTCAAGTGATTTTCAATTTTTTTTGGGGTTTTTGTTAGAAACTCTGTGCTCAAGCTAATTTTGTGAATTTGAACTTATATTAAAACTTAGTTTCACTGCATTAGAGCATGCATCATAACGTATTTTTTTATGCATCATTTGTGTTTAGGATTCACATGCATTGCATTGTTTTTATATCCATCTTGCAGCTTTGCAGTCATATCTCTCATTTTTTTCACATTTAACATGCATACACTTTGCTACATGGGGTACTCAACTTGATCAAACAATTGATTGATTAATTTTTGAGCTATGTACTTTCTAGTATATGCTTTTTTTATGTGTGAACTATAGAAAATATTTTTCTTAAAAAATATGATGGATAATCAATGTGCCAATATTTTCTTAACTCGTGCAACTATTTATGGGTCACATAGTGCCATGTTTGCATTTTATTGAAAGAGAGAATATTTTTCTTCATGTGTTTCCTCACCTTAGTTTTTAACTTTGGTTTGTATTTCCCCCCCCCCCCCCATTCCCTCCCTTATTTTTCCCCAAAATTGTTTTTCCCAACACTTGTTTTGTGTTTCCTATTTTTATAGGAGGAGAAACTTGTTTTTAACTTTTGTTGTTCATAGGGAGAGCTGTCTCTATTTTCTATAGAGCTTGTTTTGTGTTCCCTTGATTCTTTTTTTTTTTTTTTTTTCTCTTCTCCTTTGTTCCGTATGTTGATTGTGATAGAAATTTAGACCCCTTAACACACAACCAGATTGAGTAGCCTAGTTAATTAGCCAAGTTGTTACTTAGTCAAATTAAGCAATTCTAGGTTAAAACAATCAAACAATCATATCAAGAATATATAGCAGCGGAATAATAAATAACACAAGATATGATCACCCAGGAAAACCAAATCGGTAAAAAACCTGGGGAGGATTTTACCCACCAATCCTCAAGGCAAAACTGAATTCACTATGAAAGAATTAAAGTTCAACAAAATGACTTACAAGTTCTCCGCTCGACTTCCTAATGCTACCTACCAGTAGAACATACTGACACGACCCCGTGCAAGCTCCGAATCAACGGACTCCTTCTTTCTTGAATTCTTCAATCAGCTACAAGCACTCATGCTTGATATTCTTTAAGCTTCAATGGTAGCAATCAAGTTGATCATCAAGATGTTGAAGTAATCTCAATCTTGAAAACCCTAAGTTTATGTGAAGGAAAGCTCCTCAAAGATCTCACAAGAGATTCACATAAACAGCAATATGAGCAACAAAGACTTAGAGAGGTTTGGGTACAATACCCTAAAAATAAAAAGAGGCACAAGAGGCACTCTAATCTCTCTCTCCAAAAAAGTCCCAAAAACGTAGCTTAGGGTTTCCTTTATATAGTGGGAGAAGTAGATCTGAAACCCTAATCCTTAATGGGCTTAAGCTGCTGTTTGGGCCGATTTAAAATTCTGCAGATACGATTTTCGATCGATCGAGCCTGTTCTTCGATTAATTGAACTAGGCAGAATATGAAGTCTTCTTCCTGCAGCTTGTATGTTCTTGAATCTTGACTTGAATTACCTTGAGCATTATCTAATAAAACCTATAGACTCTAAGATCTATATCTAGACAAGTTTGTGTTCACGATTTGCCAATTGTTCTAAACATTTAGAACCTAACAGATTGTTTACTCTTTGTATGAGTTGTCTTTGTCAATACGTGACAAAAAGGGGGAGATTTATTTCAAATGTGGGAATATGTGTGAAAAATACAAGAATGTTATGCTTAGGGGGTGTTAACATTGTTTTTGATGTATCTAACTTAGAGAGAGAGAGAATTAGTTTACATATTTACTGATTTACTGTTTTTCTGTCACACATGCATTTATACGTTTTATTTAGTGTTTCAGGAAATATACAGGTTGATTCAATTGAGCTGCTGTTTACACTTGCAACTGATAGGTAGTAGTCAGAATTGGATTTGTTATAATGGGCATTTTTTTAGTAAAGGGCTTTTATTTGTAAACTTTGAACTTTTAATTTGTGTTTTGTCACGGATTGCTAAAAGGGGAGTTTGTTAGGTTTTAAAGACTTAGGATTTGATGTATTTAGAACTCTAATGTGTAATGTTGCCAAACCATGATCAAAACAAGTTGTTTAGTCTTGTTTAGGCTTGCTCAAAGTTGTTTAATTTATATAAAGTTGGAATCGAGTGGCTGTAGAAAGTATTAGTGACTTTCGGCCTGGCTCGATCGATTGAAGGATAGACTCGATCGATCGAAAGTCGGCCAGAACGTTTTTTCTGCAGAATTTCCAACTTAGCCCAAGCCCATTAATGATTAGGGTTTCAGATCTAATTCTCCTAGTATATAAAGAAAACCCTAGTCACGTTATGGAGTGCAGTCCTAGTTGCTCTGGGTGTATTGTTACTCATACTTTGCGATTTGTGTGAATCTCTTGTAAGATCATTAAGGAGCTTTCCTTCACATAAACTTAGGGTTTTCAAGATAGAGATTACTTCAACATCTTGATGATTAACTCAGTTGCTGCCATTGGAGCTTAAAGAATAATAAGCGTGGGTGCTTGTATCTTGTGGAGAATTCAAGAAAGAAGGAGTCCGTGGATTCGAAGTTTGCACATGGTCGTGTCAGTAAGTTCTACTGGTGGGTAGCTTTAGGAAGTCAAGCGGGGAGCTTGTAAGTCCTTTTGTATGAACTTCGATTCTTTCATATAGTAGATTCAGGTTTACCTTGAGGATAACTAGATCAAATCCTCCAGCTAGATCAAATCCTCCCCAGGTTTTTACCGTGTGGTTTCCTAGGTCATCATATCTTGTGTTATTTACTTTTCTGTTGCTTTATATTTTTGATATGATTGTTTGATTGTGATAACCTAGATTTGCATAATTTGACTAAATTAATCACTTGGCTAATTAACTAAGTTAATTTGGTTGGTTTGAGGGGCCTAAAACCGTTCAAAAACGTTTGCAAAATTTGCAAAAATGTTTGCTGGATTGTTGGCTACGATTATTGTAACAAGAAGAAGACCTATCCTTATTCTTCATTTAGAAGCAAAATATGTAAAAACGGACTGCAAAAATGAAATCTACGTGAAAAACTGGGTAAGGAGCACCTGGACAAAAGTCAACCTAGGAGAAAAGTCAACATTGGTCGAAGTCAACGCTAGTCAACAGTTGGTCAATGATGGCATCAGCTAATGTGATTGGTGACGTCAGCAGAAGGCTGGATGATGATGTCAGCCCTAGCTAACGTGGCAGTGATGACGTCAGCAGGAACAAAATGAGGCGCATGACTGAGGCGCAGTTTCTTTGGGCAGCGCGTGCAGCCTCCGATGACTGTGAGACTTTCATGATTTAGTAGATCTAGGCAAGACAATAACTGTGGTGCCTGCAAAAAATTTATCGAAGCAAGATGCACAGTGAAGACAGTGAGTGTAGTGGTCTGTGTGGTGCAAGACTCCTCGACGATGGCGGCCGTAGGTCCGGAACCCAAGGACGACAGCTGGAAGACGTTAGAGGTTCGACTGTGAAAGGCTGCGACGGCTGCTGTGACGGCAGAAGCGATGAGAATGGAGTAGCACCAATAAAGACAAGATTGCTAAGAAAAGGTCAGAGCAGTGACTCTGATACCGTGTTAGAAATACTGAATAATTGTATTATATTTCTCAGTGAAAGAATATACATGAGTGCCTTTATATAGGAGGCATATAAGTACGGTACAAGTAAAGTGTAATACAAGAATGTATGCTATACAAGTAATCTAGTTGAGCCTAAAACTCACAACACTATACACGTTAACATTTTTATTACAATTCTTTTTTTTCTTCCTCTATAAATAAAAATACAAATTAATTAACAAAAAACTAATAAACTCAGTATCATCATATCCTTGTGGAAAACTATTAGCAAAACTCTCACCAAAAGTCTCTCAAGTCTCAACACTCTCATTATTAGTGAAAAAAAGAAAAGAAAAAAACAAACAAACAAACTCTGACACTCCCGTTATAAACCTAGCAATTCACCCAATTCCCTCACAACTTTTTTTTATTTTTTTATCTTTACTTTTTTTACTTTTACTCATTTTATATATTAAATGGTTGAGATTTAAAGTTATTTTTTGTAACTTTATATCTTAATTATTCATATTAATTGCATCAAAAGTAACTTTAAATCTCAATTATTCATATTAATTGCATCAGCTGGAATACATCCATCAACCTAGCTAGAATTATGAACGAAAGACCCGCTTACTCGATGACAATGAGTTAAGGGAATACAGTGACATGTTATTATTTGCCACAGCCTGTGGTACATGGTACAGAACAGCATGCAACCCACCACCACAAATTTACACACAACACAACGTGTCCTGTCTTAAAACATTTACGGTATATGGTACGGGCTTTCATCTTGATACCACAGGCCACAGGAACAGAACGAACATAAATCCCTAGTACCAGTTTAATGGAAGATGTTGAGATCATAAAAAATACCTCAATACTTGCTTCTTGAATGGTTACGTACGTACGAGACCCTTCTTGCTCACCCACGATGACACAGCTCCTTGATTTGATAAGACCCTGGCTGCATTTGCTCCAAGTAAGGACGGGTATGTGGTGGCCCGAAACACCATAATAATTGATGCACCTACCAGTCCTACGTCTCCAGCTTTTTTCCAGAGTACTCTATCCAGACTGATGAAGTTAAAAATGAAGTTCGATCCATCTAATCTGCGTGGGCTCATTGTTTTGGAAGCAAGCAGAGAGGGTAAATGGCCTGGGCCATGAGCCATGATCCTTCTTTGCATCAATAATATATACTATCTTATTTAAAGTTTGTAGAGGTTGTCGGTATGACTATGTGTTCCAAATATTTTTATTATTATTTATTTTCTAGAGGTTGGGCAATTATGTAAAAAATAGCTATTAGATAATAGTGGACAATATAGCCGTTGGACTTTTATGGATAATTAGTAACCAATAACTATAGACCATTATTTTGATGAATAACTTATATAATACTCATCATCACACCCTCTCCTATAAGATATATTTTGTTGAATATATTTCAATAATTTACTTTTGTAATTAAGCAAAAAGAAAAAACATACAGATCTAATCTGCGTGGGCTCAATGTTTTGGAAGCAAGTAGAGAGGGTAAATGGCCTGGGCCATGAGCCACGATCCTTCTTTGCATCAATAATATATACTATCTTATTTAAAGTTTGTAGAGGTTGTCGGTGTGACTATGTGTTCCAAATATTTTTATTATTATTTATTTTCTAGAGGTTGGGCAATTATGTGAAAAATAGTCATTAGATAATAGTGGACAATATAGCTGTTGGACTTTTATAGGTAATTAGTAACTAATAACTATAGACCATTATTGTCATGAATAACTCATATAATACCCATCATTACACCCTTTCCTATAAGATATATTTTGTTGGATATATTTCAATAATTTACTTTTGTGATTAAGCAAAAAGAAACAACATACAGATTTAATTATAAGTAATAAATAGATACTGTATATATAAAAAGAAATCTGCAATATAATTAAAAACTCACAAACCGAATGCATGAAGAATGAATGATACAGATCAAGTCTTTTATTTGACACAATCTCCTTAAGACTCACGGACGTCTGCCTCCTAAGATAAAATGATCTACAGCACGGAGAAAAAGCACACAAGGCCAGTGCTTTGCAAACTAATCTATGTCTCTCTCCCTCTCTCTGACTCAAATGCTAATGCACAAAATATTTTCTCTCTAGGAGAGTTTCTCAAAAGTTATTTTTCATTAATAAGGGACTGTGAATATAAATGTTACTGAACAGACACATTGTTTTGAAAATAACTGCTTTATACAGACTTACTGACTCAAAAATAAAATAATAAAATATTATTATTATTTGGATAAGAGGGCCTAGTCCACACATGCCTAAAGCCCAACCCAATGTCCAACCCATGAATATACATATTTTCTATCATTTCCTATGTGGGACTCAATGATTCTCACCACTTTAATACCATGTTCAAGTGGACACATTAGGAGTCAATTTCTTATTTATTCCACTATTTTTCTAACAATCTCCCACAAGAAAGGAAATTGACAAAACACAATGCAAATAAAAATGCAAACATAGAGAGAGTAAAAGAAAAGTTACTATATTGGGAAAGGTGGCTTTTGGTTTTGAACCTTCCTATGTGAAAGACTATCGGATATACTAGTTAATCAGTGAACACGATGTTTTTGAACTATCAGTTGTTTGTGTATACCAAGACAATAGAATTTACACAGTTCATTTTCGAACACAGTTCATTCTTATAGTTTTGTTCATTTCAGCCCTAAACACATCCTGGTAAATTCATGAAATGCTCTAGAGAATTTTGCCTTAAAACTCTAATGGAAGTAGCTCACTTCACACTTATATAGGTGACTCTTATTAAGAATATCTTGCTATACCCACTTGGATTTCCAAGATTTAAGAATCATTAAAAGCAAAGCTTATCTTGAACATCGCTTACAGGCGTCACTATTTCATTATAGGAATGGGTGGGAGATGTTATCTCCACAGTGATATAACTAGTCTCCAAGATTCGGTTGTCCTTGAGATCTCCAGTTAGCTAGATTGGGATGCCATCCCAAAGACTTTTAGGTAATAGGCTTTAACCCCATTCCCCTCGATGAACGCGTTCAGTTTACTTGCTCTCCACTCAAATAATTGATTTTGGTTCTATTTTATAATCTGGAAGTACTTCCATTTGAAAGCAACAACCTCATGGTATTGTCTCCAACAAATATGTAGAGACCTACCATAAATTTGTGCCCTACCAATATATACAAATAGGAGGCACAAGTATCCAACAATGCATATTTGTTTAGATTTATAAAGACTACCCAAAACATACATATGCTTTTCATATAAGGTGTTCTCACTAGACTGTTATCGCATCTCTCATGTAATTAAGACAAGACAAGTCCATCAGATGTATTAGAAATTTTCATTTCTTGTATCACATCTATAACACCTACATCTTTCAAGTTGAAATTATTGGTCGACATCATCTTGGTAGCTTTTATTATTGCTACATACACGAGCATGTCCCTCAAAGACCTAGCCTTTTGTGATATATTTCACATCACACACTAGTAGCATGAAATCTAAACTCATTTGACACCATCCCATTGTCAAATTTCTGATGTCCTTGCATTGAAATTTGCTTCAATCAATACAAAGATTTAATAAGCCTACACATTTTGTTTCCTTGTACATGAATCATTAACCCCTTTGGTTTATTGTGTATCAAGAAGACTCATATCTTCCTTTTGTTTATAACCTTCTACAACAAGTCTCGCCTTGTAATAGTCAATAATTTCATCAACCTTCAAATTCTTAGGTGGTAGATCCACCAATTACTATGCATAGATTTTCAAGATGGATTTATTGCACTATTGACAATCTCTTTTCCAAAAAGGCACCTCAGGATATCTCTTCTTTGAGCTTCAAGTTCATCTTCTAACATTTAAATTAAAAAATTTGGACCAAACGAATATGGCATTCATCCTTTTACTACGCTTAGGCTCAACTTCTTTTCCATCAACTCTTGATCATGAGAGGTACTAAATGCAGACTCAAACTTTCTTTTAAGAAATTTTAATACTTGAAATATATTCTAATTAATTTTCATGCATATAATAATAATAGATTCATAAATTAGAAATCACCATACACTACTATTATGACTATAATTAATGAAAACATAAGCAATAGCTTTTGGTCCTATCTTTATCCTTTAGGAATAGGAACCATGGTTTTCAGATCCGGACTATTCATTGAACCATAAAAGGAATAGGTTCAAGGTTTTTAAGGTCGAACCAAGGTTGAACCAGGGTCGAACTGTGATGACGTCATAATTAATTTAATAATTATTTAAATATAAATAAATATATTAAATTAGTATAAATAGAAAAATTAAATTAAATGACCCAATTAAATATAGAAATCTATCTTTCAAATGTATTTTTTCATATCATAACTTTCATGATTATGTTACTAAACCGTGCTTAAGTTTTTAAATAACTTAATATGTAACTTAAGTTATTATATCATAACTCTCAGTTAAGTTATGATATTTTTTCATTTTAACCCATTATCATATCTTGGATATTTTTTCCTAATCAGCTCGAATCAAATTGGTTCAACTCACTCAAAAGTTCTCAACATACTTTTAGCAATTTCATATTTTGCAAAGGTAATGGAAATGCTTTTTGGGTTAAACAAAGAAACATTGGGCCTTGTGATTTAACTTAAAAAAAAAAAAAAAAAAAAAAAAAAAAAAAAAAAAAAAAAAAAAATAGTAAAATTTTTATGTTACTATTTCTCAATTTTATTTTTTGTGTTAGTAATATTATATGTATGCATGCTTCAAATGTCATTATAAGACAACCGATAAGTTAGAAGAGAATTATATATATATATATATATATTGCAAATGAAATACTTTTGGTTAAGTTTCCATAGGTTTTTAATTATTAACTTTATGAATTCTTTTCATATAAATATGTTGTGTGATTTCTTGAGGTTTTTAAGTACAATACTTTATATGGAATTTATAAGTGACCTAGATTCAAGTAATTATAATTTATTATTTCTCAATAAAATTATTTTGAAAGGATGTAGATAAAATTGTGCAATGCAGGGGAATAATACTAGTAAACACATAATTTTGCTATAATAATCTTTACTCTATTTATTTTAGAATATAAAAAAAATTGATATTTCTCTTCAAGTGAGTATTCATCCCAAGAAAGTCAATACCATACCGGTACCAGCCGTACCAAGAAATTAATATACCATACCAGGCATTAAACCAGTACCAGTACTCCTTTAAAATGTAAAAAAAAAAAAAAAAAAAAAAATACTGAGTTGTTCAGGCCTTACTAGCCGGTATTGGCGTTTCCGTCAGTACAATAAAAAAATAAAAAATTGAAAAAAAATTATTTAAAATTATTAAAATTTTTTATTTAATCTAATATATTGGTTAATGTACTTAAGCTAATATTTTGGCTTATAAAATATGTGGATTTTAAATTGCTGAGTTCAAGTGATGAGAATTTTGTTTTTAGATAGAAATAGTGCAAACTGCAAAAGGAGATGAGAATTTTGTTTTTAGATAGAAATAGTGCAAAAGGAGACAAGCCATGGTCAGGTAGGAGAGTTATCTGGACCTATAGGCCGTCTTGTTGATGCTTGCTCTCTTTGGACAAACCAAGGGAGTCAATACCGTACTAGAGGCTGTACCGGTTTGGCTAGCGGTATGATATATTTCGGATACCAGTCAATACCGATGTACCGTTTCGGGTTTACCGCTATTTTTTATATTTATAAATAAATAAATAATAATATATATATATATATGTATGTATGTATGTATGTATGTATGCGTGTGTGTGTGTATATATATATTATAATAAATATAAAAGTTTACCATAAAACATTTCCTCAATTCAGAACTAAGTATTCATGGGTTTAGACTTTAATATCAATTAAAAGAAAAAAAAAACACAATATAAAAAATAGAAAGCTTAAAAGTTACCATTGCATACTAAGAAAATAAATAATATTAATAAGTTAATGCAAATAAGTTACCATTTTGCCTTAACAAAATTCAAAAATTACAAAACTTTAAAAAAAATAAAATAAAATAAAATAAATAAATAAAACTTTTTCTGTACCGGCCGGTTCGCCCGGTACCGACCGGTATTGCCCGAAATTGGCCGGTACGGCCGGTACATGACCGGTACGGCCAATATTTTTCCGGTACGAAATAGGGGGGTTATATGTACCGGCCGGTACAGTATATTCCGGCCGTACTGGCCGATACGGTATGAAATTGACTCTCTGGGGGACAAACTCAACATACGTTCTCCATGTATATTTTAAAAAATATTATACACAAACTTTACGTACACATTATGATGACAAAGAGGTCAGCCATAACTAGCTTACTAAAAAGGTTTGTTGTTTTGTGTGTGCAACTGCCCGCAAAGAAAGACCGTGAAACACCCAAGCTCATGAATGTCATGGAAACTTTGGTAGATATTGTGTGCTGGGTACAGATGATTACTTAGGGTCCATTTGTTTTGGCTTCAAACGGTTTCCGGAAATTATTTTCCAGAAAATTGGGTGTTTGGCTGTTCCGGAAAATTTGGTCAAACTGAAAACCATTTCCGGTTGACCGAAAATAAGGCCAAAAACGGGTGAAATTGATTTCCGGCCTTATTTTCACTTCAAATCAAATTTTCCGGAAAAGAGAGAAAGGAGCACGAAGAGAGACCCAGCAGCTTCGACCCAGAGAGAGCACGAACCGGCGCTCCAAGCCCAGAGCCCATCGCCGGCGACCTTCGAACCACGAACCCACCAGTCGCACCGCGTCGGCGAGACCCACGAGTCGCGCCATCGCACCTCGTCGTCTCCTCGATCGCGCCATCACACATCGTCGACCAGTCGATCGCGCCATTGCCTCCTCGATCGCACCATCGCACGTCGTCGACCAGTCGATCGCACCATCGCCTCCTCGATCGCACCATCGCACGTCGTCGTCTCCTCGATCGCGTCGTCTCCTCGATCGCGCCATCGCCTCCAAGCCCAGAGCCCATCGCGATCGCGCCATCACACCCATCGCCTCCACGCTCTCTCTTCCTCGATCTCTCAGATTTTTTTTTTTTTTTTAATTTGATTGTTGTTGTTGTTGTTTTTAATTTGATTGTTGTTGTTTTTTTTTTTTTAATGAACTGATTATTGTTGTTGTTGTTGTTGCTGCTGCCAGAGTTTGGTTGTGTTGTTGCCGGAATTTGCTGCCTGAAAATAGCATTTTCCTAATAGAACCAAACGCATAAAAATATTTTCCACAACAATTTTCATAATTCAACCAAACACTTAAAAATATTTTCCTTTTCCGGAAAATAGCATTTCCGGAAAATATGTATTTTCCGGAAAACGTTTTACACGAAACAAACACAGCCTTAAACACAGAAAATGTTGACGCCATCATACAATTAATGCATTATATGATACATACAATTCACTGCAATTAAAAATTATATGTAAATTTGAAATATTCAGTTTTGATCTCTAATTCTCTATATGATCTAACAGCTATCATACCAATTGAAAAAAATATATATATATATATATATATTTTAACCCCCAACAACTTATGCAATGGATTTATTAACAAATTATTGGACACAAATTTTCCCCATATAGTTTCTCAATATATATATATATATATATATATATAATATTTATTTATTTATTTGTCAACTTTTCCACTATCACCTCAAAAAAACCAAACTCTACCCCGCAAAATTGTATTATTTATTTGACACTAATGGTTGAAGTGAGGGAGTGGAAATGACTTAACTTAAAAAAATAGAGGCCACCACTGCAAGGCGAGGGAGTAACTTGGTTGGCCTAAAAAATCTAGGGGGTTGACGCTTTGTGAACTTCACAACCAATGACCCCACCTTTAGAAACGAAATGAGTTCTTTACAAGATGGAATTACTTCTACCAAAGAAGGAGTTAGGAGTATAATAAGCCAGTTTATAATCTCTAATGCTAATTCCTGGAAATTGAGGGGTGTTAAGGACAAAGAGATTGTTAGAGTTATATCATTTTAAAACCCCACTTTCCAAAGAGTTCTTCTTTCTCCTTTTCAGCATCGAGCAACAAAAGAATCCGTGCTCGAAAACAAAACAAAATATATATATATATATATATAGAGAGAGAGAGAGAGAGAGAGAGAGAGAGAGAGAGAGAGACTATATGGTGAAGATTTGTGTGCAATAATTTGTTAATAAATTCAACAACAACAACCAAAAAAAAAAAAAAAAAACTTATAACTAATCCTGTAAAAATTTACTAGAAGAAAAAAATTACAATTTTCATCTTACAAAACTTTGCATAGCTAGACTCTTATCGATGTAGTTGTAATTTCATGTTAAAAATGGAAGCATAAAAATATGATTTAGGTGAAAGAAGATCAATTATGAGAATGTTGCTTGAATGAAATTCAATAATGAAGAATGAATAGGGTAAAAAAAGATGAATTTTAGAAAACAACACTCAATATGGTAAATTTAGGAAAACCAATGGAACAACTATCCCAAAGTAAAAATCACTAAAAGGGGAAACCTCCTAACAAGCAGTCTACTATAGTAAATAGAAGATTAAGATGTAGTACAAAATCTTTAGACTTTAGACTCTACAATCCTAGTAGATGGACTTAGTGTAGAAAATCTTCTACAGTTTCAAAATCTCTAAACTCTTCTACCATATGAACGCTATATAGATGATGCACCCGTGATCACAACCAAAATCTTAGAGACTCCAATAGCCTTTTGAAGATTTGAATAAATGTCTCTGTGGTCCACTCACTATATGTAAGGTATTCTCTCCTCAAAGATATTCAATGGAAGAGGTTAGAAAGATTGTAGTAACGTTCAAATCTAGTCTCTCTTAACTTGTGGTTGTCTATCTTTTCTCTAAATTAGGGTTTAAGTGGCTACAAAAAGCCCTTGGAAAAGTTCAGGTTGGTGACTTTTTACAAAATTCAGTCAACCTAACTATCGAGAAAACTCCTCTAGAAGTCCATATTGATGAGTTTGGTTGACCCAAATCTTCAGATCAACAACTTCTACTTTTAGTGGGTTCCAATTAGCTTAGCTGTTAATGTCTCTTGTTGTCAAATAAGAGATCTGGGATTCAATCCTCATCTATACCAAAAACCAATCGGTGTCTTAGTCTAATGATAAAGAGTAATCATCAGAAGCAGTTGTCATAGGTTGAAACCCTATCTAAAAAAATAAAAAATTCAACTTTTAGCTCTCTTCTTCTTGAAAACTCAAATGAACTTAATCTAAAATTACACAAATACATATGAAACTTGTTGCAATTACAATAGAAACTTTGACATGGAATTTGCCAACACTAAATGGTGCTAACATAATTGATTTCAATTGGGGAACCTCAAATTCACTACCTACTAAACTCTACTTAAGTTTTGTTTCTCCCCAAAATTCCTATCTTGTAATTCTACAATACTATCTGGAAGATAAATAATGCTACAAAAAAACTAGCCTATTGCGGTGGGCCAAAACCGCCGTAAAAGCCCAAAAAAACACCGCTAAAGGTCCATTTGGCCTATTGTGGCAGTTCTACCCGCCAGCCTTGCGGTGCCGCAATAGCTCTATTGCGGTGGTAACAAAAAACGCCGCAATAGATCTACCATTTAGTGGTGTTTTTGGTCTATTGTGGCGGGCTAAAAACCACCACCATATGAGGTTGCCATTTGGTTAATTGGCCTTTTAGCGGCGGTTAATAAGCGCCGCTATAGGGCTTCATGTACAACATATCCTACATACCTTTTAGCAGTGGTTTCGCCCACTGCTATATGTTTGAAGCTTTAGCGGCGAGCAATAAACGCCACTATAGTTCTTCAATTATTTCATAATTTTAGTCCTTCAACCTATTCAGTAATCTATAAAAGAAGCCATTCACTCATAAATTTAACTAAACCAGCAACTTTCTAATGCAAACCAGCAACTTTCTAATGCAAAGAAACATAAAAGGCCATCTGATGTTCTTCTTGCACCTTTATATGTGAGATGACTACGTTGAAATTGAATGGGTGATTTAGGATAAGAGCTCCTCCTAAAAGTAATTCATACCAATAGAGCTCTCCAAAGATACTCAAAAGAAATAATATACCCATATAATATTGTCTCAAACTTGCTTGCTAACAATAATATTGGCTCAACCTTAGGAAAGAAGAATGACAGGCTAACCTTCATTTGCTTAGAAAAAACATTTGAATGGAAGCAAATGTGCCACGCAGAGACATACATACGGCCATGATACAAGAATGACCTCTCAAGTGCACAAGAATAATTGTGTTGAACAACCTGAAACAAATACTCTATTAATTAGGCCCACAACTGGAATTACCAGAGGGAGAACATAAAGAATCATATATACTTATAGTTATATATATGCAATTTGAAACTTCAAGAGATTAAAATTACCGCTAGAGCAGAGTTTATGCAACTCACCTCACTTGGAGGGAGGTCAAATATTGTTTAAAGAGACCCTGGCTTTTGATGAACCACAGTTGGCCCTTGTTTATCTAAAGAAATCCTTCTTCAAGCATTAGCTCCAGCATAGCCATTCGCATCCCTAATGGTAAATTATTAGTCATTACAATAGAAAATTTAAATTGATTAGAAATGAAATGATAATACTAACAATAACACAACAATATTTGAATTAAGATTCCATCCTAGTAATAAAGAATGACACATAGGGGTAAGGGTGGCGGTGGGAAATGTAAGGTTCCATCCTTATTTGAATTAATTAATGTATGGCAAATAGTTTTCTTTCCTTTATGACGATGATGAAGGTCACAATGATGAAGACGAAGACGAAGATTGTGACGGTGGGAAATGTAAGGCTCTCTTGAATTGTTTGTAAGGTACTACTCTGTAAACAAATGGCACAAATTTTAGGACAACTGTTGGTGCAGTAGAAAAATGTTTAGGTGAAAGATCATTCAGAGTAGATATCCAATTTAACATTAATTTCATGGCCTGAATAACCAAAAACAATTTTAGGAAACAAAATCAGTTAGATATGATCGGCATACATGAATTAATCCTAATCAACCCTTCAAAAATAGAGGAAACAATAGAGCACAGACTTTTAAAAAGGAGAGGAACATGGAATAAGAGGAAGGGGGAAACATTAGAAGGAAATCACCCAAATGAAAGTAATCCATACCTTCCCTTCTTCTTGAGGAAATCTGCAAT
The DNA here is from genome assembly GCF_002906115.3 of Quercus suber. NCBI lineage: Eukaryota > Viridiplantae > Streptophyta > Magnoliopsida > Fagales > Fagaceae > Quercus > Quercus suber. Next base: position 922,266 of record NW_027069540.1, read on the forward strand.
AATGAATACTTTCCTCTGACCCACTGGTAACTTTTTGAAGATTTTGATATAGAACTCTAGTGAAGAATGGTGTGAATGGTGCCATCACTTTACATGAAACTAGAAGGACCTAAAAAACACATAAAAAGACCTAAAACATAAGTGAATGTTATGATGCCAGGCATTTCCTCAATAGCTAAATAGCACGTTGCACCAAAATATGAATAAGCAAAAATAGAACACTAGGAAATGTGACACAAAAGTGTCCCTAATCTAGAACAATTTCAATGCTCCCAAATTACAAGTTGTATCAATTAACAGAGGCAGGAGCAAGACTTGAGTTTAGATCCTTTTCTTTGATGATAAGACTGGAAGTTACCCATCCAAATCAAGTTCTCCAATAATTAAATAGTAATCAGGAAGAGATTCAGTACAGAATAAGCATTTGTCTAGGTAAAAGAAAGATTTACATCCCCTCACGAAGGAGAAAATGGGAAGAAAAAAAAAGCACTCATAATATTATGCTTGTAGATGAGAATAAATTGATGAATGACCAGAAAGCTTAGGGGATCTAACCACTAGGCTGCACCCTAACAAGTAAATTTTTTCAATGATGTGGCATGCTAATTTGGGAATGTTGTGAAATTGTTGTGGCTTTTTGTTGTGTCCATAGCATTATTTATAATATAAAATCTAAATATAGCATTTTATATAGTTTTCTTGTGCTTTACAAAATATACCCAACTAATTTTTAGTTTGAAAAGTATATATTTTCACAAAAATCTACAGGATGTCTAGGCAAGCAATTTGCAAACTAATCTATAAAATGAAACAACTAGTTCATGAGCCATATTGTACTTAAAAAATTAAATTAACTATGCAAAGTAGATAGACAACTGGCATGGTAACTAAAATAATAGGGATTATTGGATAAAACCACAATAGCAACAGGGACTCCGCCAATTGGAATAGGGACCAACTAACAGTATCAGGACCATAAATAAAACAAACCACATAAGATAGGACTAATTGTGTGATGACACCATAGGTTACATAATGGCATGCAATCAAAATTGACTAATACTTAAAAAAAATTAAAAATTAAAGGCGTAAATGCTCTTTTCGTCCCTACATTTTGGGGTCATTTCTTTTTTGGTCCCTACATTTCTATTTTACCACTTTTAGTCCCTATTCCAATTAACGCTTGTTATTTTAGTCCTTTCTGTCAGCCACCAGACGGAAATAGCTGACGTGACTAACGAACTGATTAAAATATTAATAAAAATACACCGTGGCTCTCCTTACCCATGCCACATGGGTTTCCCGTCCCTTTATTCGTACATGACCCTCACTACAACCACCTGTGGCTTCAACTGAACCCCCAAATCGGTTCACCTTCCACCTTCTCTTTCTGTGAAACCCCAAACCAAATCAGTCCACCTTCTCTTTTGATTTGAGATAGCCATCAAACCACCATCGCAAACAAACAAACCTAGAAATAGATATACCCAAACCCATTTTTCTTGGAATAGCAGAGAAAAGAAAAGCCGTGAGATCTCTATCTATGTGAGATAAAGACCAAACACATAGGTATTAGCTCTCTCTCTCTCTCTCTCTCTCTCTCTCTCTCTCTCTCTCTCTCTCTCTCTCTCTCTCTCTCTCTCTCTCTCTCTCTCTCTCTCTCTCTTTGTATGCCCTTATATATATAGCTAGCTTTATATTATGCGTAAGGGCCACAATGTTGCTTTTGTATATTCATTGTTTAGGTTTCGACTTTATCGATTTTTTTTTTTTGTTACTTTTGACTATTTGTTGGTCCTTGTCTGGGTATGTGCTTCTTTGTGACTTCCAATGTGGTCCTCGTTTTCCCCTGTTGAAGATAATGGCTGATTTTGTGTGTGATGAATACTAAATTAGTGGGCCAAAATGCTTATGATATATAATGTTAACATGTGTTTGTTTGTGGATTACTATGCATATGTCTTTTTTTTATGACATTGTTGTTTAATATGTGTTTGTGCTTTCCAACGTGGTCCCTCTACTCCCCTATTGAAGATGATGTGCATTACCATATTATATAATTCAAAATAGTTGAGGTGGATTGTGGAAAGATGAGTGTTGAGTTGGTAAATAAGTAATGTGTGATATTTTGTTAACTAATGAGTGCTGTTTTGGAATGTAGTCAGTATTATTTAACTAATGGTTAATATTTTGTTAACTAGTGGTTTATATGTGTTTTGCATGTAGCATGAGTGAGCTATTTAGCTTGTTTGTGCATCATGGTGGGTATTTTAGTGATAACCCTCGAAAATATATGGGAGGTAAAGTGGATGTAATGGACAATTGTGACCCTGATAGGTGGTCCAAGACATAAATTAAGGGTATATGCAAGGAGTTTGGGTACACCTCTGTGAGGAGGATTTGGTATAAAATGCCTGGTAGTGATCTAGAGATGGCTAATTTCCATTTGATAGTTAATGATGAATGAGAAAGAGATGTGTAGGGTTTTTTATGTTTAGTTTTAAATAGAACCAAAACAACGTAGTTTTGATAATAGTGACTTTAAAAATGAAAAGGAAAAAAAAAATGCTGTCATGGAGGTTAGAACCATGGACGGGACCTTGAAAAATATGCATGGCATGCATGCTAACCACTAAGGCAACATATGTTTTAGTTGTTCATTATTATTATCCATATATGATATAAAACTGAAATTTTTGACTTACTTTAAAATTAGGATTAAAAAAATAATTATAATTTTTTTTAATTAGACCTCACATTAGATTTTTTTTTTTTTATATATTAAAAAAAAAAGGACTCACTTTAGGTTTCAATACAAAGAAAAAGAAAAAATAAAGACTCACGAAAAAAAAAAAAAAAAAAAAAAAATCCTTTTATCAAACAAACCATATCTTAAAGTTTTTCTACCCAAAATATCGCCTATGTTGCTAGACGGTGGTCCGTGATGCTGGTGAAGCTACTATTACTCCTTTTGATGCTACAACTACTTCTATTTTTGCCAAAACCTTTCTTTAGTGATTTTAGAGCTTGCCCATAAGAACATCTCCATCTATCTAAGAGCTTGAACAAATAAATGAACCTTGCACGTAATCTCTGAACTGAAAATCTTTTGGAGTTTAGCTTGAAACCTCTGCTTCCATTACATCTCATTCTC